>NC_056732.1:1194172550-1194289532 GCF_019279795.1 Protopterus annectens
ATTGATGATGACACCCATCAGAAATGCACCCCTACCCCCCACAAAAGAACGCCATAATGAGGCACACACACAAATTAGGAACACAATAGAGTGTGTTTGGGCTTCTGAAGTCATGGTTCCGGTGCCTTAATATATCTGGTGGACCCCTGCAGTAATCTCCAGCCACATGTGCTCTTATGTTCACAGTATGTGCTATGTACACAATATGATCCTGCAGAAACAGCTGCAGCAGGATCAGCAAAGGGAAGGGATACACAGTCCCTCAACACTACCTAGGTCACCACAGCCACAGTCCCAGGAGGTCTCGGAGGGGGAACCTCCTGATGATGTCCCTGTAGGAAGACATAGTGTGTCCAGTATGCCCTGACTTTGGCTAAGAAACAATGCATAGTACATTCACTGACAACCTAGAGCCGTAGAGACTGACATCTTACTCCTACTCATACACATATAATAAAATTGATGCTAGGCAACACGCACAACCTGTACCTATCCATGTATTGGCTGTGTACTGCTTGCATCAGACAGAGTCAGCCCTGAACTACAGCTCTGTCAACTGCTGCATTCACAAGGTAAGTCTCTAACCTACACACTACTTGTAAGGATTATTATAATATGCTATTGCATGTATAGATTTGATGCATTTATGCAAGTAAATATAGTGGGCTATTTGGACACAAGTAACATCTGCATTGGACTACAGTTACCCAGCTCACTAATATGTGCTCCTTAATATTTACTAGGCCTCAAGGCTGGAATATGCACTACATCAATCAAGGGAGATGTTAAACAGTGGGGGTCACATGATTGTTGGACTACTGTGTATTCCAGCAGAACATGTGGTGTTGCCCCCCCACACACACCCAAAAGAGCAGTTTACCCATATAACCACTTTAACAGTAGGTCATCAATGGTATATCAGCAGTCCAGGCAAACTCAGGGCAGTAACATAGAAATTGAGCATGCATGGTATGGCTCACGTAACACAGAAATAACAATGCACATATGTATGCTGTTGATTGTGTGATGAATGTCTACTTCTGTCTGGCAGCTTATGTGGCTCAGTGGACTAGGGAAGTTAGCATGGATGATGCCACATTGTTTGCATGTGAGGTATTATTATGTTGGTGTTGTCACAGACTGTCAGTCTGTGTGTGGTGTAACATTATGAACCTCTGTCACATATTAATGACAACAGACAGCTGGAGAATGCCATGGATATTTTGAGTGAAATGAGTATGGCAGAAACAAGGACAGATGGCAGTGTCTGTAATACACAAAATCCTGAACTGAGTGCAGGTAGATGTGGCCTGGAGTCACTTTATAAATACTGACAGACCCAGTGGGCATGCCCATACAACTAGTTAAACTGAATGTGATCCTGTTGCTTCTTGATCAAAATGACTTGTTATGTATAGATATGTTTATATGTACATACATAGGTTTACACTGAAAATTTGGAATACCATTTTGCAAACTTTGAATGTTGAAAAGCAGTTTTCAAAGTTGCATAATGGTGATTCAAAATATGTCAAACCCACAACAGCAAATGCTAGAGTGCATTTGTTGTTGTGAGATCGACATATTGATTAGAGATCGCACTATGGTGGGGATTGAAAACTTTGCCCTTTTCCTCACTGTAGTGCGATCTTGGAGTTGTAATATATAAGTAGCAGGGTGTCTTGGGGGTGCAGTGATCTTGCCACCCTGCAAAATGTTAGTTGGAATTAAGTGGGAAAGAAGGTATGCTGGATAATGTCGACTTTGTCAAATATGGGTGGGTTGACATTATCAGTTTCAGTGTTGTGCCTTTTCCATGCTGCTATTTTCTGTATTTTCATTCGACAATGTGATCCCTCAATGGAAGTGGTGTCAAGATTATGATAATAAACTATATATATATATATATATATATATATATATATATATATATATATATATATATATATATATATATATAAACATGCATCTCAGTCTCTCCTCATATATCTATATAACACATATACATATCACACACATACACACACACACACACACACACACACACACACACACACACACACACACACACACACACACACGCACACGGCTATATTTATATATACATCTCTGTATGTGTGTGGATGTCTGTATTGTCCTACATACCCTAATGCTGGTGAATAAAGCTGCTCTAAAGCTGCTCTATCACACGTCTATAATGTTGCTCAGAGGATCCAAAGTAAGGGCTCAACAGTACATAATGCACTTACTTACAGACCCCTCTGCCTGCAGTTGTGTCACTACATATACAGCAACAGGTGAGCAGGTACTGTAATATATAATGTTGTCTACACACGTATGGACAGGGCATATTGTCCCTGCTCACAGACTTGCCCATCCAAGTGCAAACACCCACATATGGCCATACTGGTAACTGTAGACACATAGCTAGGATAATAACATTTACCTCTCTGCTAGGATGCTATATGCAGATAACCATCTCAAACAATACCACTCTGCTGGCCACAGATACTGTTCAATACAAGCCTAGTTTGTGTAATCCTGAAGTAGAGTGCCTGCAATCACATATAAAACAGATAGCTGTTCCATGTGTGATAAATACTGTGATCTATCTTGTGTAAGGTTAGATAGGTAGGGGTTCTAATCTCAGTGCAGGCCACTTGGTGTGTGTATCCTCCTGCCAAACTGAGAAGCCCTCATTGGCTATCAAACTGCAATGATTATGCACTTTCTGGCCCTGTAAGTTGCCGCTGGCCTCCAGATTGCCCTCTTCTACAAGGCCTGATCATGTCATCTACCTTAAGATTACCAGCTGCCATTATAGCATCTGACTTAAGCCGTGGAGCATGCAATATGTACTGTCATCTATAGTGTGTAAGACTAGGTGGAGATTCTAATCTCACTGCAGGCCACGTGATGCATGTGTATATGTCCATATGGCATAAATATGATCACCTCAGTAACTTACAAAGAGGTAAAGTTTTGCAGAATTTTAGTTGTAGCAGGTTATGTGGCCTTCCAAATGCCTGACCACAACATGGCCTGCTGATGTCATCAAGCATAATATGTCCTAAATTGACAGTATTGTCTGATATGAAGTGTGTTGCAGATATCAAGTACTGTGATCTGTACTGTGTTCCATTACATAGTTAAGTGTTCTAATCTACATACAGCCAACTTGCACTATGTTTGTGCCATACCATGTCCTGTAAACAGTAACTGGAATTGGTTCTATCCACAATCCACAATGTAGCCATGTTTGTGTGTGCGGCTGTTAGAGCAATTTACATCAGCTTATGAAACTATAGGACATTTTAAACACATCAGCATAATGGCCATGCAGCCATCACAATCATAGACAACTCTATAGCCTTATTTACATGATCCATACATATTGCTCCAGACCATGAGGGACACAGGCAGAAGCCCTGTAGTGAAATGACAGTCACCCAGCCAGTCATACAGATGGCATGTGCTTTGGTGTATTAGGGTGCTCTGCTTGCCATTTGCCAGGATTTTGTTTCAAAGTTGGGTTAAAGTCTGCTAGACAAATCTCTCTCACCAGCATGTATTACTAAAGTCACATACTAGGTTAATGTCCGTACAGTGATTAATCCATGTACTATGCCACCTACAGATATGCAGCATTTGCAATCAAGCACTGTTGATTGTGTGATTAATGTGGAGTAGGGAAGTTAGCATGAGTGAATAGTAGTCTATATGCCACAGGATACAATGACAGTCATTTCGGACAATCCCTATTGAACACATGTTGAAGATGTGAAGTTCCCTTTTGAGGGACCATACTGTTGTGCGCAAGTGCCAGTCTGCTTGGAAAGGTCTATTACCAAATGGCCATTGCACTCAGATATTAGCATGCTGAGGTAAGAGTACATGGATGTTATGAGTATGTCAATTACGGGTGATTGTGCCTTCAGTTATGACACATGATTCCCATCATACCACATGTGATCTCAGGCACATTTGGTGTATACCTGTGTTGCCTGGGCTGTGTGCCCATTTCTTTCACCCCTGAGTATGTATATCACATGTTGCGACTGATGTGTTATTTACCAGGTACATAGGTATTAGTTATGGGAATGATACTACATATATATTTGCATGCAGTTTATTGCCATTACTATGTCAAGAGGCATTTGTTTTTCACTACCCTCTTGTAGGATATTGACATATCTCACAGACACCATGAATGCTCACACTTTGCATGCATCAGATAACATTGTTAGCCATAGACAGTCAGTATTCACCTGTATCATGGTTAAATGGATTCAAGCAGTAGAGGACACAGGACTTAACCTGTTGAACACTGCTGCTTACAGATCACCTACTGGAGGCAGATGTCCCTATGTTGAGTATGTATGCCATTAATGGGCCACCAAGTGACTCCTACAATGATAGTACCATGGAAACCTAAGTGGGTGCTTTGTAAATGATGCCTGAGTGGGGGATATAGTCAGACAGCTTATCTCAGTCCAATGGGATGTATGTCCTGATGTCCACTTACCCAGGTCCTTGGTGACTCCCTCGGAAATGTCCACCACATTTAACAGTCATGATCTCCTGTGTGTAGATCACATATATGTGTGCTGATCAGCTCCATTATGATTGCCCCATACGGTCATACAGATATGGATACTCAGGCAAAGAAGTCTATAGTTCTGGTGGTCAGTGCATGCACTACCTCTGTGCAAGGGTATAACACTTGCCGTTGTCTAGTCAGCTGGGGACCATAAAGTGGTTTCAGTATGACTGCAAGGTGTTCACAATGGTGTTAATAATTCATGACACATCCCATGTAGGCTGCAGCCTGAGATGTTAGCACGCCAAATAGATGCTGTGTATCCTCTATAGACAGGCCATTTATGACCTGCTCTGTAGATAAGGCAGTTATGGAACAGGTTGTAGGAATGTCATGTGTTACATGTGGTGGAGACAGGGGAGTGAAGTTGATGCAGAACATGTGGGACTACAGGTTAGCTATGGATACAGACCTATTCTATGTAGCATTATTAAGTATGAGTTCACCGATAATCTGGGTCTGTCCTTTGATGTTGCACATGTATCATAGGTTCATAGGTTGGTACTAGGCTATCAGCCCTAGGGCCTATACAAGCCTAACCATAACAATTCCCTGGCTATTTCTTCCCACATTATTTACTTTCCTGGAGCCCTGTCTAGCAGGGCGACTGACGTGATCCCTGGGGTGAATTTCCTTTCTCCCATCCAATCGTCAAGGTTCCTCTTGAAGAGGTCCAAAGAGGCACTCTGCTTGACATGTATGGGCAATCTATTCCAGAGTCTGGGGAGTCTCTGGGTCAGGAACCTATCCCTCCAGCATGTTTTGTTTATTGTGTTGACAAGGTTTAGATCCCTGGAGTGTGTAGATCTGAGGGATTGGGATTTCTTTAAGTGTAGCATGTCCAACAACTCTGGGTTTGACATGGCCTTGTATGTTAAGCAGAGATCACCTCTTAGTAGACGATATGCGACAGAGTATAGCTGGAGTTTTTTAAGGCGGTCAGCGTAGGGCATCTGCTTTAGGCCTGTGATTCTTTTAGTGAGGTATTTCTGAGGCCTTTCCAGTTGTTGCAGATGTCTTGAGAGGTACATACCAAATGGGGCATTGTATTCTATAATGGGTCTAATGAGGGATGAGTACAGTGGGACAATGACCTCCTTTTATTTGGATGAAAAGCCCTTCGTGATGAGGTGTGCCACATAGAAGGATTTCCTGACTGTTGTGGCGATGTGGTTATCGAAGGTGAGACCACTGTCCACCTGTGTCCCTAAGTCTCTTATCACACTTTCTGTGTTTAGTGTACTGCCACCTATATGGTAATTCATGGATACATGTTTTTTCCCAAAGGGGATAACAATACATTTCTTGGCATTGAGCTTGAGCCCATGGCTCTGGCACCAAGCATCTGTTTCTGTAAGGCCCTTTTGTAGAGTATCCACATCATTTGGGGATTCAATAATGGCTCCCAGTTTGCAGTCATCTGCAAACTTTGTTAGCCAGAGTCCCTTAGTGTTGACCTGTACTTCAGAGAAGTAGATGCCAAACAAGAGCGGCCCCAGGACTGAACCCTGAGGTACTCCACTTGTCACTTGTCTGGAGCTGGATTTGGAGTCAGCTACTTTTACAGTGTGGGTTCTATCAGTAAGCCATTTAGCAACCCATTGGGTGACATAGGGATTAATGCCCAACTTAGTAAGTTTATCTATGATTCCAGAGTGGGGGATGGTGTCAAAGGTCTTGGCAAGGTCTAGCTAGACTGTGTGGACCACCTTACCCTTGTCCATGGCTCTGGAGACTGATTCAAAGAAGTCAATCAGGTTCAGGAAACAAGATCGGCCCTTCACAAACCCAAACTGGGTGGGGTCCAGTGTTTGAAGGTTGCCAATGTCTTTGTTTATAAGTTCCATGATAATACACTCCATGGCCTTGCAGATAAGGCTTGTCAGACTGATGGGGCGGTAGTTTCCGGGATCCAAGGTGGATCTCCCCCTTGTGGATTGGGATAACTGTAGCTCTGCACCACTCAGTGGGCACAAAACCTGAGGTGAGGCTATGATTAAACATGACACTTAGGTGGGGTGCCAGTTCATATTGTAGTTCATATAGTACACAGCCTGGGATGTCATCTGGTCCCATGGATGCTGTATTCTTGGCTTTAGAGAGTGTGTTTTGTACCTGTGTGGCCACTATTACTGGAATTTGGCAATCTTCCGGTATTGAGATGGGCCATTTAGGGGGTGAGAGGGGGGTGAAGTTGGCACTGAATCGATCTGCCAGGATATTGGCAATATCCTTCAGATCAGTATATTTAATGTCATTCTGTTTTAGCTCAGAGCAGATCTGAGCATTGCCATTTAGATTCTTGACATAGTTATAGAATTCTTTGTGGTTGTCTTTGGAATCTTTGGCAATTTTATTTTCGTAACTAGCTTTGGAGGATTTTATGAGGCATCTCAGTTTCTTACTGAGGCTAGTAAGGGAGTTTTTTGCATCTTGGGATTTTCCTCTTTTCTGCAAAAGTTTCTTCCTTTTGTTGTAAAGTTTGTTTATGGCAGGGGACCGCCAGATTGGCTTCCTTTTTTTGGATGAGAGCATTTTGGTTCTATTTGGGATGGCACGATTCATGCATGAGTGGATGTGCTCGTACATTGCCTTAGTGTAGGATTCAGCAGTTGAACTTTCAGTTCCCGTCTGCATGGGTGTCATGAAGTTTGTCACTTCTGACTTGAGTAGCATGAAGTTGGCTTTGGAGAAGTTTTTATGGTGGTTTCTTTACTGGGGGTGGGGTGGGATGTGGATGTTAAGGGTGATTAGCTTATGGTCAGACCTGACTAATGAGGGGGTGACCATAGGTATGGAGCATTGATTTCCCATGTTGGTAATGACCAGGTCTAGGATATTGGAGCCCCTGGTGGGACTATGGATAAGTTGATCCAGTGCGTTGGAATTTATGAATTCCAAGAACCGTTGCGCAAAGGTGTTGGGACATGAGTAGTTTTCCCAGTTAATGGCAGGGTAGTTAAAATCACCCAGTATTAGGGTGTTTGGTTCTATCTTAATATTTTCCAGTATGTTTGGAAAGGTGTAGTGAGAATCTTGGGGTATGGTGGGGGATCTGTAGCAAGCTACAATTTGGATTGCAGTCTTACCTAGTGTTAGTTGCACTTGGAGAATTTCAGACACATTGTGTTGGCCAACTAGCCTGGTGTGAATATTGGCACTCCTCCACCTTTAGCGTTTCGGTCCTGGTTTGGTGGCCGAAAAGTATGGTAAGAGTTGTAGCCTGGTATTGCAGGGGTGCTCTCTGGAGCCTTGAACCAGGTCTCAGTTACTGCACAGATATCGATGTTCTCCATTTTTAGGAGTGCCTCGAGAGAGTGCATTTTGAGGTTTAGACTTCTAGCATTGAGTAGCATTACCTTCAGATTTTGCATGCTTGTACCTGTTATGGTGGTGGTTTTGTCCTTTGAAGTTTGCCTAAAAAAGGCACTGTAGGGGTGGCAAGAGCCTTAGCCAGTAACCTGAATCCCAGGGGCGACAGGTGCAGACCATCTCTGGCAAAGCATCATGGTCTGTCAATCATGTCATCCCAGGCAGACAGATACTGGATCCCCTTTGAATGACACCATAAGCTTAGCCAATTGTTGAAGTCAATCATTTTATCCTTATATTGTGGTATCATTCTGGGCAAAGGCAGGATGCTACTCAGGGCTAGGGTCATACCTGCCTGGGCCACATGATCCAAGAGCTCTTCCATGTCTCTTTTCATGTAGTCCAGGGAGGTATGTCTCAAGTCATTCACTCCAACATGGACAATGACAGAGTCATATTTGTACTTGTTGTGGAGTGACTTGAGTGCATGCGTTATGTGGAGGATCCTGGCACCCGACAGGCAGTTGACTGTAATTTTCTCCTTATTCAACCTGGTGAGAGGGACATCAGTGTGCCGGACTATAGATTCACCTATGACTAAAGTGTTAGGTACATTGTCAACACAGTGCATTGTGTTTTTTCTTTGTGTGGGTGGTTAATTTTTCACTTATTGTGTCTAGACAACATCACAACAGCACTATGTGGTTGTTATAGCTGAGGAGGTTGTGTCACCATTGGGGGGCACCCTCACCTCAACTGTCATACAGCAATGTCCATCTCCTATTTTACAGCCTGATAATGGCAGTTGTCCAACAGGCAGGTCTGCTGTACCATGAGGAGCCTGTATTCCTCCTGTCAAGTACAGCTGAGTTCATGTCGTTGTAATACTGCTGACATAATGCATGGGTGTACATCTCTCAAGACTTGCTGTCCCATTGGTGGGGGATGCAGTCAAGCTATGTAAACTATCCCACAGGAGGTAATAAATGGTTTTGTTGAAATATATGTCTGTATTGTCTGCAAGGGGGTAAGTGTTGGTAGTTTTAATGACACTGATCTGTGGTCAGATCCCACCAGGGAGGACCTCACACTGGGGGCAGCAGTAGTAACCCATATTGGTAAACACATGATGCAAAATGTTGGTTCCCATGGGGGGATTTCGTGGCACTGCTCCAGGACATTGAAGTTTAGAATATAGACTAACATTTGCCAAGTGAGCTGCAGCACAACTAAGCAACACAGCTGGTGGTCACTTAATGCCACCCCACAACATGGAGTAATGATATATCTTGATAGACACATGTACATACAAATACACATGATGGGTGTCTGGATACATGGAGCTTCTCCTGTAGTCAGCTATTGCTTGATTATGTGCCCTTCCAGTACTGAATGGCACCTGCATTGAATCTGGGAAATCACAATGTTTTACAAAATCTGGCTGTGTAGCTATCCTTAATTAGTATGTATATACCACTTGCATTACCTTGATCACTGTCATTTTGAGGTGTGAATATATGGATGGACATGTAGTCTAGTATGGCTGTGGTGTTGTCCACAGCCTTGAATCAGATGTCTTTGACTGCACACATGTCTGAATAATCCAGGGTCAGAACACATTCCACAGAGTGGGGTTAAGTGTTGCCATACCCACAATATAGCAGTATAACCATGATCTTGTATAAAGACAGTGTTCTCATTGCTAACTTTTCCCAGAACAGTGCATCTAAGATGCATTGTGGGTGTGTCAGTAGCCATGGCCGTTACTTCAAATCTCAGGGTTGAGAGATGAATGCCATCACTGGTGAAGCTTTGATGCCTGTTCAGCATAGCATCCCAGGCAGACATGTAGTAGATCTCCTGACAATGACACCACACACAAAGGCAATTATTGACTTCCATCAGTTTCCATATGTATGGCGCCATCATCCCAGGTGAGTGTCAGCTGCAGCCAAAAGGTATGCTTATACCCACGAGAGACATAAACTGGCTAAGCACAATCATGTGGCTGCATACAAGCCGGTGACTTATGTCCCTAGTCGTACACACCTGCAGGAACTATGATGTCAACATTATGTTAACAGATATCCCTTGATTTGCAGCAATGTGTGGTAAGACCTATTGTGTTAACCCACAGAGAGCTTTCTGTGATCTGCCCCATATGTAGCCACTTGACAAAAACATCAATGTGTCTCACAATGTAATCACCTCTGACTAACACGTGTGATTTTTTGTCCTGCCTTGGGTGTTTGACAGGTGAGAGAGTGGTGCATGCAGTATTATGTATACTGTGCACTCCAGAGGTAGGATATTTATTTGGCAATTTGTCTGGTAAGGAGCTGCACACATGCAGGTGTGTGTGATGTGGGTGTAGGTGGTGCAGGATGTGAGCTGTGCATGTTGACGTATTGCTCATTGCCATATGTAATGAATGCTGTTGGAGACACTATGACAGCAAGGTCTGAAATGCACTCACATCTGTCACGCTTTGTGTTTGTATGTCATAAGAGTAGAAGGGTGGAGACACTCCCAACACCTCAACAGCAGGTCTTGCAAAGGTAGGGTCATGCTTCCACACCCCTTGGGTTGACAACCTGATATAGAGTGTTTGTAGGCACACCTTGCAGTGAAGATGTAGATGCCCATGCATGCATAGAGGACTTGTTTGACTTTGCTGACATTACATTGGCTTTGTAAGCATGCAATACCTGTCAAGCAAGTAGACAGCATGCTGATCGCTGTGTGACATGATGTGGGAACACAGACATGAGTGTTGGGAACATAACTGTACAGTATGGCATGCCTAGGACATGTGGCTTGTGGACACACATTGGCCAAAGGTGGCCAGTCTGCTGCTGTAGGCCTCACAGCCATGTCATGCAGATATGCACCACTAATCTGTTGAAGGGCAGGATGCATGAAGTGCTGTGAAAGTGTCACCTACTGATGGCTCAGCAAGACTGAACATCTATGTCAATGGACATTATACATTATATTGTGGTGCTACAGCTGAGCTACTAATCTCACTTTTGTCATTTCCCCAGTGACATATCCCAAACCTTGAAACAGATGGCATAACACATACAAAAGCCAACCAATTGCCCAGTTTGCTAATCAAGGCATCTACTTGGAAAAGGGTAAGTGAAGACTACAGAGCCTTTCATGATGTGGAACAGCTACATGGATGAACAAATAGGTTGTGTCCTTGTCATTATGGGCTTCGTAGTACCGTTTTGCGTGTGATAACAGAAAACATGTCTGAGCATGGTATCCTGTGTGAGATTGGTGTCAGTGAGATCAGCATTAGTAGTTTCCAGGCACTGGTAATTCTGTTAACTCCCATGCTTTCCACAGTCTTCACAAGGTAATTGTGTCCTTCCAGTACACACCACTTGGGAATTGTCCAACTGCAGAATACCTGTGTAAAATCCCACCTTACCTTCAAATGGTATACATATTACACTTCCCTAACATGTTTTCCTGTGCTCTGTACACACACCTTGGATGACTCTCTTCTTGGAATATGCTGGAAGCAACTGCAATACTTAGTTTCACAAAGGACAACTAGCATGTAATTCCAAGCAGGGTCCCCAGATCTCTAAGTCATGTGACTTGAAATGCCATGAAAGGAGTTAGCATGGATACAAGCAGTAACACTGTCGGACACCTATTGAGATTGGACCACACACTGTTTGTTATGCTCAAGGCCACATAATGCCTACCGACTCTTACTAGTGGACCTTATTAAGTGTTACACTATGCAATGGATAATGGGAGTATTACTCACTCTACCTACCATGTCCTGACAAGGTTTTTGACAATATCAGACCAGCAGACCTTACTGGAAATTATGTAGGTTATCTACAGAGTGTTATGTCAGCTGGTGGGTAGGCAAGTGTCTGTCAGTCATAAACTGGGAAGATAGCATTGGGAGACCTACACTGCAATGACACCAGTCACCAGTGGATTTCCACAGACATCAGTGATGCTGTACCCCTTTTACCCGTTCCCTCTCTGCAGTCATATCCGCAGTCAATTACCTCTGACTGGTTAAATTAGCATGTGATTGCATATCAGGAGCTGTCACTGAATCCCACAAAGAAGCAAAAGTTACCTAGTATGGCCTGTGACACACATTCAGTTGCTGTCTGAGCCACTGGCAAATATTAAATGCCAACAACTGCACAATAATATCCTTTGGAAAGACATCCACCCCTGGGAAATATAGTAGTGTCTGCACACCTCACACAGTTGAGCCATTACTCATGCACATATGGAGACAGAGAGAAATGTAGCCTTTGACTTTCAGTGGTCAGTGAGATGTGGGAATACATTCAGTGTTGTACAACCTAAACAAACAGGTATGTAATGTAACTCTCAGACTGTCATTGCCATACTGAATGTGGCACTTATCACACCAATCATTGTGTACAATGGCATCCTTGCTATGTCACTACACAGGCATGTCTTACAACTGTAGCAGGCACACAGGTTCCATGGTACAGCAATACACATTTGCAGATAACATGTCCTTTGGAGTCTGTATCAAGACTGTACATGTGTAGTCTCATAAATGCTTTGTAGGGGATATGTATGACTGCCATACAGGGATGTGTCAGATCCCACTTTGTACCTCCTGAGCATCCATGACAGGACTAACACATGTCTTACCCGTCCTACACACCTAAACCATCACTATGTTATACATAATACATGCTAGAGAGACAGGTATATAACACAGACAGTACACCTTATATGTAGCAGGCCCCTCATGCATAAGAAGCACATATCTGCTGTGACACACATCATGTTCAGGTTACACCATGGGTTGCAGAACAAGATAAACATAACCGTTGATGGACAAATGTCTGTACTGGACAAAGGAACTGTGTAGAGGGGTCAGCCCAGCACCACAGCTTGTAGATGTGTTAGCTCCCACAACTCTGGTGACACTTATCAAGGCTATCAAGGGTATCAGACCTTTTCACATATTAGAGATGCATGAATACACTGAATGATGCCATTGTCCTTGTTAGCCTGTTACACACACTTGGACTTATGGAGCCATGCACTTATAGTGTTGTATCTTGCTGAAGAGCTATTTCTTCTGCGCTGATGTTCTATCCTGTGATGTGACATATACGGCTTTATTGTTACTGTGTATCCATAGGGGTCCCCAACAGAATTCTGAAACAGAAACAGAAACAGGTCCATGACACACCTTTCATTGTGTAAGTATACAACCATTACAACATCATACAACAAAATGTACACAAAATTATGCAGCTTACTCATTACAAATGTCAGCATACAGGATCTGTCAGTAACCACTACAAGTGGCATGGCAAAACAATGTATTACACAAGTACCTGTTGCCGCTGGGATTCCAGATACTGGCTAAGGCTCTAGCTACCCCTATAGTGCCTTTTTTAGGCAAGGTTCAAATGACAAATTCACCACCATAACAGGTACAAGCAAGCAAAATCTGAGGGTATTGCTACTCAATGCTAGAAGTCTAAACCTCAAAATGCACTCATGAGGGGCACTCCTTAAAATGGAGAACAATGACATCTGTGCAGTGACAGAGACCTGGTTCAAGGCTCCAGAGAGTACCCCTGCATTACCAGGCTATAATTCATACCACGCCTTTCGGCTGCCTAACCTGGACCAAAACACTAAAGGTGGAGGAGTGTCCATATTCATTAAGGATATCCACACCTCCAGGCTAGTTGCTCAGCATAATACATCCAAGATTATCCAAGTGCAACTAACTCTGGGCAAGACTGCAATCCAAATTGTAGCTTGCTACAGATCCCCCACCATGCTCCAGGATTTCCACTCCTCATTTCTTCATACATTGGAAAATATTAGGGTACAACCTAACACCCTAATAATGGGCGACTTCAACTACCCCACCATTAACTGGGAAAACTACTCGTGTACCAACTCTTGTGCTTAATGTTTTCTGGAATTCATAAATTCCAATGCCTTGGATCAACTTATCCACACCCCACCAGGGGCAGCAATATCCTAGACCTGGTCATTACCAAGATGGGCAACCGGTGCTCCACACTAGATGTCAATTCCTCATTGGTCAGATCCGACCACAAGTTAATTAGCCTAGACATCCACATTCTTCCCCGCCCCCCATTAGGGAAACCACAGTAAAAAACGTCTACAAAGCCAACTTCACACTTCTTAAGACAGAAGTGGAAAACTTCACAACACCCATGCAGACGGACAATAGAGGTATAACTGCTGAATTCTACACAAATGCACTTTATAAGCACTTACACGAGTGCATGGATCATGCAATTCCTAACAGAACCAAGATGCTATCCTCCAAAAAAAGGAAGCCAATCTGGTGGCCCACTGCCATAAAGAAACTCTACAACAGAAGAAAGAAACTGTTGCAAAAAAAGAGTAAAATCATATGATTGGAGGAACTCCGTGGTCAGCCTCAGTAAGAAGCTGAGATCCCTCATAAAATCCTCCAAAGCTAGTTATGAAAACAAAATCACCACTGACTCTAAAGACAACCACAAAGCATTCTATACCTATGTCAATAATCTCAATGTCAACACTCAGATCTTCTCTGAGTTACAGCACAATGGCACTAAATATACAGAACCAACTGATATTGCCAACATCCTGGAAGATAGGTTCAGTGCTAACTTTATCCCCCTCTCATCCCCTAAAGGGCACATTTCAATACTGGAAGCATGCAAATTTCCTGTAATCATGGCTGCACTGGTAAAAAACACACTCTTCAAAGCCAAGAACACAGCATCCATGGGACCTGACAGCATCCCAGGATGCGTTCTATATGAACTACAAAACGAACTGGCACCCCACCTAAGTATCATGTTCAATCATAGCCTCACCTCAGGCTATGTGCCCACTGAATGGTGCAACGATTATCCCACTCCACAAAGGGGGAGCCACCACAGACCCTGGAAACTACTGCCCCATTAGCCTGACTAGCCTGGTCTGCAATGCTATGGAATGTATCATCATGGAACTTATAAACAATGACATTCGTAATCTCCAAACTCTGGCCCCCACAAAGTTCGGGTTTGTAAAAGGCAGATCATGTCTCCTAAACCTGATAGACTTCTTTGAAGCGGTCAGCAAAGCCGTAGATGAGGATAAGGTAGTTCACACAGCCTATCTAGATCTCGCCAAGGCTTTCGACACCATTCCCCACTCTGGAATTATAGATAAACTCACTAAACTTGGTATAAATCCCAATGTCACAAGATGGGTTGCCAACTGGCTCACTGACAGAACCCACACTGTGAAAGTAGCAGACTGCAAATCCAACTTCAGACCAGTGACAAGTGGAGTACCAGAGGGTTCAGTCCTGCATCCTCTCCTTTTTGGTATCTACTTCTCTGAAGTACAGGCTAACAGAGAAGGTCTTTGGCTAATGAAGTTCGCAGATGACTGCAAACTAGGACCCATAATCAAAACTCCAAAAGATGTGGACATCCTACAAAATGGCCTCACTGAGACAGATGCCTGGTGTCAAAGCCATGGCCTCAAGCTCAATGCCAAAAAGTGCATTGTCATCCCTTTTGGTAAAAACTCTGCACTCATGAACTACCACATAGGCGATAGTCTACTTAACACTGAAATTGTGATAAGAGACCTTGGGACACAAGTGGACAGTAGTCTCTCCTTTGATAATCACATTGCCACAGTAGTCAGGAAATCCTTCTACGTGGCACACCTCATCATAAAATGTTTCTCACACAGGAAAAAAGAGGACATTGTTCCCCTCTACTCATCACTCATTAGACCCATTATAGAGTACAACACCCCTTTTGGTATGAACCTCACAAAACATCTACAACAACTGGAAAGGCTGCAGAAATACCTCACAAAGAGGATTACTGGCCTCAAACAGATGCCTTACGCAGACCGTCTCAAAAAACTGCAGCTTTACTCCATAGTATATTGCCTACTCAGAGGCGATCTTTGCCTAACATACAAAGCTATGTCAAACCCAGATCATTTGGACATGCTCCACTTAAAGAAATCCCAATCCCTCTGAGCTACACATTCTAGGGACCTAAACCTTGTCACCACAATAAACAGAACATGCTGGAGGGCTAGATTCCTATCCCAGAGACTTTCTAAAATCAGGAACAAACTACCTATCTATATCAAACAAAGCTCCTCATTAGCACTCTTCAAGAAAAATTTTGATGATTGGATGGGAAATAGGAAATTCACCCTGGGGATCACTTCTGTGGCTCTGCTCAACAGTGGCTCAGGAAAATAATTTTCTTAGGTGGTAAAAGCCAGGGTGCCTTTTGGCTAGGCTTATATAGACCCTATGGCCAATAGCCTAGTACCTACCTATGAACCTATGAACATGTTATATAGTCACCTTGTGCATCAGGCACATAGCTTCATTACCTTGCATTGATGAGAAGGATGACAGAGATGAGGCACAGGTATCATTACTTTCACAGTGTGTTGTGTGAGGGTGCAGGAGGCTCAGGCTGATCCAAAAGGTTGACAGCATGTGTATGAGTCAGGAAGAGAAGCAGGCAAGATGGACCATGGAATTGTGCCATTTGTGTCTGTAGGTGACCTGCATTTGACAGTGGTGTGTGAGTGTGAGCGTGTAAACAGTCAAGCTCAGTGCTAGCCTTACGTGTGTGTATTTTGGAGCTTTGAATCATAAATGGTAGAGCTGACAGCTCACTGTCTCCAGCCTTGAATACGGAAACTGACTCTGCCTGGAGTTGCACTGGCACTTCCATGCTCAAGGTCAGAAACGGTGCTAGTACCTGATGGTGACTGCTGTCTTTTGGTACTGTGTACTCTACAGGACTTCCCAGGATCATGAGCTCATGGCCTGATTCATATTGCTGTGGACAGCACATTCCCCTCTGTAGCACTGGATGTACTGCCACTACAGGAGTGTTATTTTGCATGGTCACATGAAGTCTCAGCAGATGGGGTTGCTGACCTGTGTCCATGAGGCCAATGCTCAACTCCAACCACATGTTTCAGCACAGACACTGTGCATTCCAAGACAGACACTGTCGCAGCCCACCTTCTGTCCACTGCATTAGTGAACTGATCCATGGTGTCACAGTTGCTGTGTAGGCAGTCATGGAATTCAGACTGTGCTGTATCCATAATGAGTTCCTTTCAGAATCCCTGTGCCTCCATGACAGTCCAAAACATATACCAAGTAAACCATGATGTGACACTTGCAAAAGGTGGTGGAAGGACAGCAGGCCTCCTATGAGGACCCCTATCAATCTACCTGTGTGGAACCTCACTAGCTCTCTGGCTATGGCCAGTGTCTACACTCACTATAGCCATAGTTGCCACACTTTCCTGTCCAATGTCCTCGCCCTCTGACTGTCCAATATCTGTGGCCTCTGGATTCTGGGTATGTGTAGGCATACTGACTGTGTGTGGTGACAATGTGGGCAGAGGATTGATGTCAACCTCTCGGACATATTCATCCCCTAAAACCCCCACCTTTGTCTCACTGTGGCCACCATCATCATCAGAGTCTGAAGGGACACTGAAATCAGGTTGTGTAGGGAGCAGAGACCAACCCCCTGGTCACCTGTGATAAGATAGAAAAAAGCAGTGCATTAATACTTACAATATTATGCTCTGCAGTGCTATGTTGCAATAAATCTACAGCTCTATACACTGTTGTCACTATTACAGACCTGTTGAAACTCTAACCTCATATATTAGGACAAGAGGACATTACTATCCCCACAAACAGCTGTAGTTACTTGTAAATAAAAGTTATTTACACAGCAATCTCATCAGCAAAAATGAGGTACACTGCTGATATTTGTGAAGATTCTGCACAGTTGACACATATGGCAATCTGCAATGTCCTGACAATGCTGCCACATCTATCAAAGTAGTGACACCTACAAGGCATTTGCATGACCATAACATGTGTACGGTCATAACATTTCTGTGCAATTGGCAATCATGCCGACAGTACAGCACTCCAGGCAGCAGGCCTGGGATACTACTTTAGGGATTACATTGCTGTAATCCTATATCTAAAATAAACCAGTGTCATGCTTATCAGGAGAAGGACCACAGCCTTGTCCGATACCTGACAGACCTGTGCAAAGTAGATGGAGAGGTAACATCAGTACCACAACATGTTGTACCACCGCAAGGTAATATGACCATATATCTCAGATTTACTGTAGCTACTATGTTAATTATTGTATTGGCAACATCTGAGCACAAGAGTCAAACTGCAGTTAAACTCCACCCACCAAAGAACAAAGACCTGACACCCACGTAAGAGTTTGTATACCCTGACACACTGAATGATACAGTATTGCAATGGTGATCAAACTAAGCTTATTTGTATGCTCCTCTGCCATGGAAACTGTGGCACCCACATCCATGACGTATGGTGTAATGGATGCCTTTGAGCTGTCATGTGTTCCTGGGTTCGCCAGGAATTCCTCTGTGGTTAAGAGTGGTTGTTCAGCTGCAGGCCCTCCACCAGTGACTGCACGATCCCTGGCTACATATGTTGCTCTTTTGCATGCAGCACTAATTATGTTCATTGCTCGGTGACGAACCTCCTCATATGTCCTGCTCTGATGACCTGTAGCATTCATGTCATGGACAAGGTCAGCCCACAATGCTGCCCACTGTTCCCTGTTTTGCCTTCCCCTGGACAGTATGAGTTTATTGTGTTGCTGGAGGCCTTCAAGTATAATCTCATTCTCTGCATCCATGAAAGGTGCACAGCATCTTGGGTACATGTGCTCTGAAAGACAATAGAATGGGAACACATGACAGAATCCCATATGTGGATGTACACTATGTAGAGATACAGCAAGAACAGAATGGCTGGCAGTATCCACTGCTTGATCACACGTCATATTCCACAGTGTGCAAACATACTAAGTGTGTGGATACAATTAAGATACTAGCAATAGTCAGCTATTCCCATGTGTGCCATGACAGACATGGCTGTATGATCATACACCCAACACTGGAGTCTATTTTAGTGTGTCCTCTAGGGGCAACCCCCCCCCGATAATATGCCAAAACAACAGTGCCAAATAAGTAGCAGTGTGCTATTGCAACCAATATAAAGGGAAAGTCCCAAGAGACTAGAGTGCCACATTGACAAAAAGCATTTCACCCTTAATGTATTTTATGTCCTCTGTAGGTGTAACACATCTGGATATCAATGACATGTCATTATCACAGTTGTAAGAAAGGCTTAATGCTGTAATCCCTATTCCTTGTGAATATAGTCACACATCTGCACACTGTTGTAAACAAAAAAGTTACATACCTGCTGGAGTGCAAAACTCCTCTGTTGATATGTGATGATATTTAAGTTTTTGCAAACACATGTTCTGTGTGCAGAAAGTCTCTTACAGAATGGTTCTCCATTGCCAGCATGTTTGCCTTTTAACATGCTTCTCATTAGCAGGTAATAGTTCTGAAATGCTAATTCCAGCCAACACAATTGATTTGTACTGTCATCAGCCAATGACATGCAACCACTGTACAATATATAAGGTCTCCATGTAGATTAAAAGCCCTTTCTGATATGTTGTGCTGGACATTACTGGGGTGAGGAGACTATGTCATTGCAGAGGGTAGGTCTGTAGTAGCTACTGTTACATAGAGATGTATGTGTGTGCTACAGGTTACAGCTGCTACTGCAGATAATAAGCCTAGTCAGAGAGTGTGAACACTTTGGAGAACAATCAGCTGTAGGAGTAACTTTGGCATCCATGGTAGCCTTGTAGTAGAGACAGAACCAGAGTCAAGGTAGCCATTCCAATCCAATGAAGGGATGTGTTTAAGTAGTATGTTAGGCAATGGTATCATTAACAGAGTACTAGGCTACATGTTTGCTGTGTCCTTGAGCAACATAGGGGATAAATATAACATTATGTCCACCATTTGGGCAACTGTCAAGAGAAATGTAACAGTCTGATACTCATTTGGAATGTGCATGCTGGCAGTCCTAGTTACAAACATGGGGCTTTATATGTTGATGTTAGCTGTACAGCTGTGCTAATTTGCACTGTGAGTTTGAAAGGACTGTGTACTGCACTCTATTAGTGGGCCTCATTTGCATTACTTAAGTTAAAATCTTCTGTGACTGCTTATTAATATAAAAAGTGACTCTTATGCACTTATAGATTTGCTATAGGGTTATGTGAAGTGTGTTCCTATCTGCAGGCATGTGACTTCCATCAGTGACAAGCAGACATTTCATTTGTAATGCATTGTGTGAATAAAGAGTGCATGACTCAGTAATTAATTGCTGCCTTCACAATAATGTTACTTAAATGTTACACACCACTGGATTTGAACCCAGGACTGTGTGTGCAAAATGTACTGTTTGCAAGACATTTAACAGGCTGAACTACTGAGTCACTGTTACAGCAGGTGTATTTGCAAGATGTAAGTACACCCATACAGACTGTCACATACATTTTTTACAGCTGTCACTATGTGCATGGCTTTATATGCATGTGTTTCTGCACCAGGGTCTCTGTTGTACGTTTTTTTGGCAGTAATGCCTCAGCAGGTGCACTTTTAAATGTTGCTGATAAAAAGGGACATTTACCTGCTATTATAGAAATCACATACATCCATTCTTGTGTGTTTGGCTTTCTAGTGGCGCACTCTTGCATCAGACTCCAAGGTGAACTTCCAATTTTTCCATTTATCTTTAAGCAAGTTTGTGCAACATTGTGCAATGTGCAGCTCCACTGAAACACACTTAATGACTGTAACTTGCAATTGTAATGCTTTGCTTAAACCACCTATTTTAATTAACAGCTTTTTGACATGGCAGGTTAATGGAGTGGTCTGCAGGTGCGATGGTCTGGGGTTTGAACTAGAGGACAGGTGTTTACTTTGTACATTTATTATTTAAAACACATATGTCAGTATAGCTCCATTTAACTGACCTTAGTGAAGCTGAGCTACTCTGTGCATCGCTAGCATCTCACTAAAAATATATAAAGAAAAGAAAAAGGGGGAGAAAGGAAAGTGGAGAAATGGGGTGCAAGCAGGGGGAAACATAGTGAACGGCAGGTAGACATGTACAGAAATAGTGTAGAAAAGAAGCATAGCTATCCATTTTTTTTGTACAGCAACAACTGTGCACTTTGACAGATTTTGTAGATGACTTTGGACTCTCACCCCCATAGAGAGTAGTTATGACAACATAATTCTGCTGTTAAGCCAATTGGACCAAATTATGTTTGTCTAGCAGACATGTATGTGAAATGGAGAGCTAAGTATGGGACAATATATATTTTTTGGGACAGGTTCACATTTTTTTTAAGGTGAGAGTAGAATGTTGGGGAAGGGACATAGGTTTGTGTGGGTGAGGTAAGTTGGGTAGGTGATGAAGCTTTTGCAGACAGACAAGATGGACAAGACAGCAGATAGGGGTGGTGTGTGACACAAGAGTGGGGTGAATACCTTGGATGGGGAGGGTGTTATGGAATCCCAGGTTACTGGCTAAGGCTCATGCCACCACTATAGTGCCTTTTTTAGGCAAGGTTCAAAGGACAAAACTATCACTGTAAAGGGTAGAAGGAAGTATAATCTGAAGGTAATGCTACTCAATGCTAGAAGTCTAAACTTCAAGATGCATTCTGTCAAGGCTCTCCTAAAAATGGAGAACATCGGTATCTGTGCAGTAACTGAAACCTGGTTCAAAGCTCCAGAGAGCACCCCTGCAATACCAGACTAGAACTCATACCACACTTTTCGGCCACCAAACCAGGACCAAAACACTAAAGATGGAGGAATGTCCATATTCACCAAGGATATTCACACCTCCAGGCTGGTTGCCCAACACAATGCATCTGAAATTCTCCAGGTGCAATTAACACTAGATAAAACTGTAGCTTACTACATATCCCCATCATGCCCCAATATTCTCACTACACCTTTCTAAACATACTGGAAAATATTAAGATACAAACAAACACCATAATAACGGGTGATTTTAACTACCCTGCTATCAACTGGGAAAACTACTCCTGTACAAACACTTTTGCTCAATGGTTTTTGGAATTCATAAATTCCAATACCCTAGAGCAACTAATTCATAGTCCCACCAGCGGTACCAATATTCTAGACCTGATCATTACCAACATGGAGAGCGATGCTCCACACCAGTGGTCACCCCCTCGTTAGTCAGATCAGACCATAAGCTAATCACCCTTGACGTCCACATCCCACACCCACCCACTTTCAGGAAACCTCTGTAAAAAACTTCTCCAAAGCCAACTTCCTGCTTCTCAAGTCAGAAGTAACAAACTTCATGATACCCATGCAGATGGGAACTGGAAGTTCAAGTGCTGAATCCTACACTAAGGTGCTGTATGAGCACATTCACTCATGCATGGACCAAGCCATCCCAAACCAAGACGCTGTCCTCTTTAAAAGATACGTCAATCTGGTGGTCCCCTGCCATAAACAAGCTGTACAACAGAAGGAAGAAATTGTTGCAGAAATGACGAAGAGCCCAAGATTCAAAAAACTCCCTCACCAGCCTCAGTAGAAAGCTAAGATCCCTCATAAAATCTTCCAAAGCTAGTTATGGAAACAAAATCGCCAAAGATTTCAAAGACAACCATAAGGCATTCTATAGCTATGTCAAGAATCTAAATGGCAATACTCAGATCTGCACTGAGCTACAGCAGAATAGCACTAGATATACTGATCCCAATGATATTGCCAATATCCTGGCAGATACATTCAGTGCCAACTTCACCTCCTTCTCACCCCCTAAAGGGCCCATCTCAATACTTAAAGAATACCAAATTCCAGTAATCACTGCCACTCCGGTAAAAGAAGCATTCTCCAAAGCCAAGAATACAGCATCCATGGGACCAGACGACATCCCAGGCTGTGTACTGCGTGAACTACAAAATGAACTGGCACCTCACCTATGTGTCATGTTTAATCATAGCCTCACCTAGGCTTCATGCCCACAGAGTGGCACACAGCTACTGTCATCCCACTACACAAGGGGGGATCCACTTTGAATCCCATGAACTACCATCCCATCAGTCTGACGAGCCTGATCTGCAAGGCCATGAAATGTATTATCATGGAACTTATAAACAAAGACATTGGCAACCTTCAAACACTAGACCCCCACCCAGTTTGGGTTTGTGAAGGGTCTGATCTTTCCTCTTGAACCTGATCGACTTCTTCGAATCCTTCTCCAGAGGCATGGATGAGGGTAAGATGGTTCACACACACACACACACAACCTACTTGGACTTCACCAAGTCTTTCAACACTATCCCCAACTCTGGAATCATAGATAAACTTACTAAGCTGGGCATTAATTCCTACTTTACTCAATGGGTTGCAAACTGCCTTACTGACAGAACACACACTATAAAAGTAGCTGATTCCAAATCCAGCTCCAGGCAAGTGAAAAGTGGTATACCGCAGGGTTCTGTCTTGGGGCCACTCTTGTTTGGCATCTACTGCTCTGAAGTACAGGTCAACGCTAAGGGAATCTGGCTTACAAAGTTTGCAGATGACTGCAAGCTGGGAGCCATTAATGAATCAATAAATGATGTGGATATACTACAAAAGGGCTTTATTGAAACAGATGCCTGGTTCCAGAGCCATGGGCTCAAGCTAAATGCCAAAAAATGTATAGTTGTCCCCTTTGGGAAAAAACACATACCTGTGAACTACCACATAGGGGGCAGTAGACTAAACACTGAAAGCATGATAAGAGACCTAGGGACACAGGTGAGCAGTGGTTTCACTTTTGATAACCACATAGCCACAACAGTTAGAAAATCCTTCTACATGGCACACTTCATCACTAAGGGCTTTTCATCCAGAAAAAAGGAGGTCATTGTCCCTCTGTACTCATCCCTCCTTAGACCCATTATAAAATACAATGTCCCATTTGGTATGTACCTCACAAGACATGTGCAACAACTGGAAAGGCCACAGAAATACCTCACAAAAAGAATCACAGCCCTAAAGCAGATGCCTTATGCTGACCGTCTAAAGAAACTCCAGCTATACTCTGTCTCATATTGCCTACTCGGCGATCTCTACGTAACATACAAGACCATGTCAAACCCAGAGTTGTTGGACATGCTACACTTAAAGAAATCCTAATCCCCTCCAAGCCACATGCTCCAGGAATCTTAACCTTGTCATCACGATTAATATAACATGCTGGAGGGATAGGTTCCTGACCCAGAGACTCCTTGTACTCTGGAATAGGCTGCCCATACATGTCAGGCAGAGTGCCTCAATGGCCCTTTTCAAGAGGAACCTTGATGATTGGAAGTGGGATAGGAAATTCACCCCAGGGATCACATCAGTAGCCCTGATAGACAGGGGTCCAGGAAAGTAAATATTTGTAGGAAGCAATAGCCAGAGAGTCATTATGGCTAGGCTTGTATAGTCCCTAGGGCTGATAGCCTAGTACCTACCTATGAACCTATGAATAAGGTACCAGCTTGACTCACATCCCCACCCATGGGACTGTTGACACTGCTCTATCACTGTGGAGGCTGGGCTCTGGGGTGAGCCTGCCCCACCAGGGTGACCAGCATGCTCTCCATCTGATGCAGGCATCATCCAAACCAAAGCATGATGATCCCATGGACCAAATCTAGCAGTTTGTCATGGTTGACAACTCCTCCTCCACCACTGCTCCTGGGGGGGGGGGTCGGGCCCTATCCTATCACGTGGTACTACCTGATGCTGTAGGTAGTGAGGGGCAGCAGAGGGGACATGACCAGGCTGGGTTCCAGACATGCCGGGACCTGGTGCCATGGCTGGAGGAGGCAAGGTAGGGGGATCATGAGGAACCTGCTGACCTTGATGCGCTGTAGGAAAGTAGTTAGAACAATAAGTTAAGGTTAGTAATAACCAAATGAATGTTACTGTAAACAGAATGCAACATAGTATTTATTAATCCAAATACATATTAAGTTATATTATGTGTCATACAACATTTAGTAACATAACAGTCAGTATGTTTACAGCAAGCCAGTATGAATTAAGCCATAAGGCCAACAAAACAGTTTAATTGAATCATAATAATATATAACAATAATAAATTACATTTTAACAAAATATAGTTAGTTTAACAAAATATATTAATGTGAAATCATAATAATGAATTGCAATAATAAATTAAAGTTTAGTAAAATATAGTTAGTTTAACAAAATATAGCTGATGTAGCACAGACATACCTCTCCAAGCTGTTAGTACGGGACAGTATGGGCCAAGTACTAACAAATGCAGATGCACAACTACACAGAATAGTTAAGGTGTTCTGTAAATGGATTTGGTAATACATTGCTTTCCAGTTAATCATTTATCTGTGATAAACAGATTAGGCAATTCTAATTACATTATGAAAAATTGTGACACTTTAGAGGCATGTTTGTGTACATTAAGTAAACTAGTCAGCCATCATGCCTTAATTGGCAAGCATAGGAGAAGAACCCAATAGCTGTGATTGTGGGGGGACATCTGCAAATAATGTAACAATTGACTGCAGCAACTTAGAACAGACATGCAATGACTACAGCTCTACTGGAAATATTAAGAAAGATTTATTTATGACACCACAATGGTGCTTAATGTTTTATTTGTATTGTTGATAATTTTGTGTGAAATTTACACACACTACTTGCTCATAAGGTGGGCTACCTCACCCATATACCTTTTGTTCCTGAAGTGGAAGAAATGAGAGCATTGTGTGACTGAAATTGGCCTGGATACAGCCTTGAACTGTACTATAACTAGATCAGTAGATTTTTCAGGCCATTAGTTTTGCATTCTACAGCTATTACAATTGTACACTTGACTGCAGCAACCTTACCATAGACATGCAATGCATACAGCTCTAGTGCGATTATGTTATGAAACCACAGTTATGCTTTACACCTTTTTGTTTACTGTTATTGGAGTATTGTTTGTTGTTTATTGCAATACAGCTGTTATGTTCATTTATTGCACTACAGTTTTTTTTGTTTATTCTTTATTGCAGTACTTTTTTTTTATTCTTTATTGCTTATTGCACTACAGTTAGCATAATATAGCCGTACTTACCACACTCATGATGCAACCTGGCCAGGCACCCTGCATGGGACTGAATATTGCCAAGTCCACTCAACTGCAGCTGTTGGGAGAGAAGCACACTATTATGCATGCCAGTCTTGCACACATTCAGCTTGCATTTTGGTAAAACAGTGGAAAAAATACATATTTGTGGGGCATACCCAGCCCTAGCCTCTTGAACCCAGGTGTCCAATGTTCCCCTCTTTCTCTGCTTCAGGTCATCATAGTGATGATGATACTACTCACCAGTGTGGGGGATACCAGTAACACTAGTAAGATACATGGCCAACTGTTCCCAGGCCTCAGACTTACACTCTGAGCCGTGGTAACTGCCCAGTAGCAGCCTAGTTTCATAACTATGTATGAGGAGTCCAGAAAAAAACCCTGGACTCCTGCACACCCCAGTTCTGTGCCTGAAAGCCCACATCCTCTCCAACACCACCTGGCATATCAGCAGATAAGCAGACTCAAACAAATGGTGCAGAATTCCTGCCTATTGGCCTTAATATAGGTTGCTTTCCCAAACTTACACATCATTTACTAACATTCGAAAAAGTGCCATGATGCTTAGCATCATGCAAGCCAGCTAATCAAAGCTGAGTACCACAAAAACTCGCACAACTGTGGTTTTAGTGAAGCTTAGCAATATGTAAACAACAATAGTTGTTAACCATGTTTAAACAGTGTTTAGCATCACACAGCTCTCCCAAATATAAAATTATTGATTTTAATTTAAAAGAAATTTTACTTTGCATTCAACAAATAATATGTGTGCTAGGGCATTGAACCCAAGACCTACGAAGCTTTAGACCATCACTCTACCCATTTAGCTACTTGGATAGTACATAAAGTAGTATACTTTCACATACATTACTAAGCAATCACTGCACATCATGCAAACGGGCTTAAACAGGCTTAAACATAAGCAGACATACATAATTAATAACATGTAGCAAAACACAAGCCTCTTAGCTTCCCTTAAGGACATCTATTGAACCTCTTGTAAGAACAAATCCAAAAACAAACGAAACAGAGTCCAAACCAGCCGTAATCTTTTATTATAAAATGTAAGCGCTTTCAGGTTAAAAAAAACTTTCATCAGACAAACTTCACATAATCATGGCAGTCTTTAAATATTTTAACATTTCTAAAAGCAACCAATTACTTTCTATACTTGACCCGCCTTTTCTTTAAGGCTGGTTTAAAAAGGTACAGAACTATTTAACCCAGGTGGGTTGTCAGCAGCCAACTGTATGATCCATCTTAACTCGGCATACTCTGTGCCATTGAAAATGCCCCCCCCTTTTTTTCATCTGCGCAACATGCAGAACCATCCAAACAAAAGTATGATTCGGAAAGCTGGAAACATGCTGGTACAATGCATTATATTTATCCTTCTGTCTAACAGATGACAAATGGTGCAATATTTTTGTTTTTAAATTACAATTAGTTTTTCCAACATAAAAACTCAGACATGACTTACAGCATGCCAAGTAAACCACATTCTCTGTGTGGCAATCTGCATAAAACTCAAATGTGTATTTTTTGTTTGTAACAGGCTGTATAAAATAATTTAAACTATTCACATTTGAACATGCTTTGCAATGTCTACAGGGAAAAGTCCCTGTTCTCACATGTGCAGAGGAAACACTGTTAGCCTTCTTTTTATTATTAAATACAAGTGTAACTGGGAAGATAAACACCACCTTGCATAGGAAACAATGTTGGAGAATTCATTATTTGAATGCACATAGTATGCATCCTAGGCATACTTTTCATAATATTATGAAGCTTTCCAGATCATATTTTTGATGTTATGGTTCTGCATGTTGCACAGATGAAAAGGGGGGGGGGCAGGCATTGCCAATGATACAGAGTATGGAGAGTTAAAATGGATCATACAGTTGGCTGCTGACAACCCACCTGGGTTAAATAGTTCTGTTCCTTTAAAACCAGCCTTAAAGAAAAGGCGGGTCAATTATAGAAAGTAATTGGTTGCTTTTAGTTTTAATATTTAAAGACTGTCATGATTATGTGAAGTGTGTCTGATGAAGGGCTTTTTAACCTGAAAGCGCTTACCTTTTATAATAAAAGATTATGGCCAGTTTGGACTCTGTTTCATTTGTTTTTGGATTTATAATTAATAACATCTGGTTTCTATATTTAGATGTCTGTCAAGTGTTAACTGTCTATGTGCAAGCTCAGCTTTGCATTGCTGCACTCTGTGCCATGCTGGCAAATGGACAATAAAACAGCAATAAAAAAACAGTTATGATAATTAATTACATCTGGTTTCTATATTTAGATGTCAGGCAGGTATCAGCTGTTTATGTGTAAGTGCAACTTGACATTGCTGTGCTCCGCATTGCGCCGCACAAACAGACATTAAAATAAATTGCTTTAAAAGAAAACATAACAATTTATAAACTTAAAAGACAAACTGTTAATACACAGCACATTTTAACAGTAGCAGAGAACATTACAGGGAGCCTAACCATGTATACAGATTCTCTACACTGATTCAATATCCCACTTACTATGCTCTCCCTTGACACCATACCATGATTAATATGCATGGCCCGCTGCTGAGGGAGAACCATGGCTGTGTACATGGATACATTCCATGTAGAATCTATAAGGAGCCTACATGGATTTTATTAAATCCTGGGAGGTATGTTTAAAGTTACTGTTTTAGGACAGATACCTCTTAACATTGTAAGGGAATGAATGCTAAGAAAAAGTTACACTATAAAAAAAGTATTTTTTTATATTTAAATTTAATACCTTGTTACCTAATGGTGTTATTTAAGTTTGTAACTCAATTTTTTTTTCAGTTGATTGCCTTATTTATTGGATGTATGTGCTTCTTGGAAGGCTTAACAGCTGAGGAGAATAAACTTTTCTTGTGTAGATTGTGAAGATTGGGGGAAGATGGGCGAAGGCTGCCAGCCTAGTCAAAGAGAATTTGATACATAATTCTATCATTTGTATATAAATGTAAAATACAGGATTGTGTTCTTAAATGAAAGAAAACACTGTAAAATGTGAACTTCAAGATTGTTGCAACCTTGCCATCTGCTGTAAGGAAAACTAAGCCAAACATTTCAAATGTTTTTGGAAGTAAAATTATCTAAATAACGGTGCCGAAGCGGCTGGCTGAACACATTCTTTCTATTGTCTTAACTTAAGGAATAATTGCTAGAGTGTACATGTGAAATGTCTTTTATTGTTGTAGTTTTCTGAGCTGGTATTAGATTGCTAAATAATGCAATTTGTTGGCATGGGAACTCCAGACTAAGTGTCAGAATGATGTAATGTGTAAACTGGGAAAATCTAAGTGTCAAAATGATGTAATTTGGGAGGGCCTAAGAAAGATGTTTGTTAGTCAGTTTAAAAACTATTGTTGAGAGAGACAGACTGTGAGCATTTTGATTGATATCAGATTTATCAGCACTCTGCCTGTTGTCTTATGTAAATAGCATCTTAGAAATATGTTTTCTTGTAGCAATAGCTAGGAATTTAGAAGAAAGTTAGAAAAGTGTTTTTCTATTATATCGGAACTTTCCTACGGTATTATTTTAAGTTTCTTTGTGATTTCTGAACTCTTAGATATCACTGTGGTGTAGTAGTATTGTCTTGTGTTTTTAATTATGTATTAGCAAATATTTTAAAACTTTTACCTGTGGCTGGTTTGTGCAGAGATAAGTAAGCTCTAGAGTACATTACATATTTATAGAGTTTATTGTAATAAGTCAGTCTAATAAGCCTTAGACTGAATAGTCACATTACCAATTGGATAATAATATTGCACAGTAATAATTGGACACCCTTTTAAGGGCCTTTGGGTAGCTGATAAGTATTAGCTGGTGGTGGCAGAAATTACTACTCTATAGTCTGGGTAAAAGGGGCACAGCTGGAGAATCTGTATCAGCCTTTCCCAGGAGTGTCTGTGAAGTTGCATAAATACTTATCTCAAAGTGTGTGTGGTGTGTCAGCTACCTCGGCAGGAACACAAAGCACTGGTGGGACAGAGAGGGTACTGGAGGTTAGCCTGCCAACTACACTGAGATCTAGACCCTATAGCTGTGCCAGTGGGGAGTCTTATTGGGGACCTGGAGAGCAATGGAGCAACCAGCCCCAGACTGACTGTGATCTCTGTGTACACTTAAGAGAAATTGTACTTTACTGTGTGTATTTGTTATCCTTTCCTCTTATATGAATCAACCTCCCTGGTGTTAGTGGTGAGGATTGAGGCTCCTTGATTGCTGGGCCAGGGCACAGTTGTCACATGGATTATTTTCATTTTCTTCATATTTTATTTTTGTTTTGTTGTTTATTATACATACACATGTATTTCTTCAAATTTACAGAGTTCTTTATCAAAGAGAATCCTATGCTCCTACCAAATTCAGAAATAAGTACTGCTTAGATAAGTTTAGATACTTCTAAATATATTACAGTGAAAACTTATAGACTCTTCAGACACTTAATGTAGTTTAAGCTTTTTTCAGACTTCATAATCACATAAACCAGTTAGCAATGGGTTGGAACCATGTTGCAAATTGTGATTCCACTTCTTTTGATAATTGCAGCTGTGAATTTTGAATAACCACTGTTTCTCTTGTCCCCAGTGATCTCTTAATTTCATGTTGGACTCTGGTTGCCCAACAATAGCAAGACAACACAGTGACACTGGAAATCTTAATGCATTTATTTACTTACAAAGAACTATTAGATGTTTGAAAAACATCTGATAGAATTTTTATTGCTTTTTAATGGGAATTCTAGAAACATTAGATTTTTCTCCAGTGATAATACAGCTATTTTCCAGTTATACAAAATGTTTCTAGCAAGATAATTTGCAAATGGAATATTGTTCACAGTTGTGTTCAAAATCAGATTAAACCATCAAAAGTCCTCATTACTTATTAATAAGTGAACAGTTTGTAATGCAGAATCATCACAGAAGAATTGATATTAAATTCAGTGATTATGATATATTTATTTATAACTTTAGCCCCCACTGGTAAATCTGCCTATGGAAGACCTAAAAAATGATAATTTAAAAAATTAATTTAAGGAAAATGAATTATTTGTCCACTTCAGATACTGTTCTATTAAAGACCTCTCAATTGTACCTGTTTTGGAGGACTTTTCTTATTTTCAGGCTAGATTTACCTCTTCACACAATTTTCTGAATCCCACTAATCAAACATTATTTTTGAAGCTATCTCGTACACAGAAAACCACACTACATGACTAACATACAAGTGGCAGCAAAAATTTAAAGAAAGACAGAACACATCTTGCATCTCCCTTTTTCAGAAGCAAAGTTAAATGACTATTGTGTGGCAGAATTCTGCAAAATAAAGTTCATTAAAATCTACAGATTTCATACTTTATCTTTGATAATGTGCTTATATGTTCCATATTTTTTTCACTCTCTGTTCTTTAGTAGTATCTCACATTCCTGGTGGAAGTGGGAACAGTTATGTATTATTTGGCATTCAGTGTTTATGCTAATTAGATGGCCAGATTTTTGGCTGGATTTTCTTAGATTTTAAGAACTTTTGTACCTATATTCAATATTTGCAAGTTGAGAGGTATGTCTTTAGGTACATTCTTTTGTGTTTCAAGGAACAAGCATATCTGGATCTCCTATTTGATCAGCACATCACCTTCTACAAACACACTGATTACTAATCAAATAAAGTATTATTTCAACCCAAAATACCATACAAAATCACAAAGCAATTATGGGTCAAAGCCAGATGGCCTATAGCCATAAACGTACCAACTCTGAGATTAGACTAGGGGCTGCAAATCATTGTCCTTGGCACCAAACAAAATACCAATCAACTCAGTCTGCAGAAAACCATATATTCAAGATTTATTCTCCTTTTGAACAGAAATGCACTCTACTATCTTCAGTAAGTAAATGCAAATGGCTGCTAGTTGATAGGGCTACTCATGCTCTTTTACTTCACTTACTCCAGGTATTCCATAAAAGATACTGCATTCCACTTCTCAAGAAAATAACCATCAAGATCCCATCCTACTCCTTCTGAAGTTCAATTTCTCTACAGATGCAAATGCCACATCTTTCTTCCTTCTTCAAAATATCTCCAGCAAGCTGAAAAATCCATGTCTGAAAGTATTAGAGAAACAGACAATTTGAAACAGTTTAAGAAGTCACTTCATGCCATCTATGTGAGAAAAAAATATAACTGCTTTTAGATTAGAGACACAGGCAAACATATCTTTGATTACAAATGCAGTCTCCTCTTGTCAACTATTTATGCATTTATTTTTTTTTAATTTTATGTCACATGAATACATTATGTGTGTTTTAATGACATATATTCTTTGTGTTTGCTAGCTTGCTTTTATCATGTTGTGTACATATTTGATTATTTACCCTCTCAATACTTCCTAGCTTTTGTTGCTATGCTTATTATATGTATTTGTAACTGTTATATGCCATGGATGTTTGATCTTCTCAAATTTATCTTTTGTGTCGGTACTCTGTAATTACCTTTTTGGCCCAGTCATGGCAGAAAAGGGTCCTAGGAACAGTCTACTCATCTGGTTGACAAATGTACATGAAAAATAAAATAAATAAATGAATCTTACACTGAAAGTTTGTTAAACCACATGGTCAAATTCATGAATATATACTAGCCAAGGAAATAATAAAGGAGCATTTTAGCTTTACCTGTCTTAGATATTTTATGAGGTTATGCCCGTCATGAATCTAGGAATGCAGAGATAATGTTGCTGCATAAGCACCATTAGTTAAATATAGTATTGTGCCATACTGGATTAAAAGAGGTGACAATTTATATGACGCAAAAATTAGGAATAAGGATAACTGTTCAGAATGTTAGATCCTGGCTGCAGCTAACTTTGCAAAACTTAACAAAAATAAAGTCTTCCTTGCAGAGGAAAAAACAGTCCAGTTAAGGGTTTAAGCAGATCTTTATTCAAGGATGGACAAGCATTCTATTCCACACACACATACACACACACACACACACACACACACACACACACACACACACACACACACACACACACACACACACACACACACACACACACGCACACATGCACACATGCATGCACGCGCACACATGCACACACACACACACACACACACACACACACACACACAATTTTGCAAAGAATATGACTTACATTTTGAAACATAATTGAAGACAGTTTTGAGACCTGAGTATTATGTATTTATTTTATGTCTAATACCTGCTGGCTCCTCCTTTGGTACTGTTTGTTAATTTGTTATGTTTTCAATCACAGATTACTTGATTTTTGTTTCACAAGGATGCACCTGCTGTTCTTGATAGTATGTGGCATGTATCTGTACTTAAATAGGCACTTGTGTAAATAAGTATGAGACATTATACTATGCGATGGGAACACTGATTTATCCTGTAGCACTTTGTTAACATATTAAGTGGCACATGTCATTAACTATTCTTGCATTGCTAACATTTCAGTGCTTTAACTGTTGCCTTCTCACATCACATATGCTGTCTTGTATGTTGTCATGAGGTCTGGCCATCAGGGGGTTCACTCATAGTAAGAGAAAAATGTTGATGTATATATATATATATATATATATATATATATATATATATATATTTTTTTTTTTCTTTTGGACTTTTTCACTTCCTCTGAGTTTGCACATCCTCAGTTGTAGAATATTCAGAACTAAAAGTATGAAGGCAGAAGCTCCATGTTGAGAGATACAAGGAGTAACAGTTCCCCTGAAAAATAAATGATGCTTACCGTATTTTCTATAATGTTAACACTGCAACATTATACAATTGCATTATTTAAGATTTATAAATTATATTTGCAGTATACTGTGTACCATTTCAGTGGGATTTGATTTCACTATAAAGCCTCTTACAGCTGAATGTTGGTAGTACTTAATCATTTTGTATGCCTTTCTTTCTGAAAAGAAGTCACATGTTGCTGAAATATTTCACTTAAATATGTCAGCCATTTATCCTGTCTACTCCCCTGCTCTACACATTTCTCACTGTTATTTGTATTTAAAACATTCCATCCTCCTACTCAGGAAAAAAAAAACAATACATTAAATCAGTGCTTCTTTACAACTATTTGACGACTATGGTAGTGTTAATTATATGTTTAGTATAGCTTAAATGTCAGCTAACCCTCAGGAAGAGAAAGGACAACATCTTCAGCAAATCAAAGTAACTCAGAGCTTGATCTGATTCAATGACTGGAAAAATGATTTGCTTGTCACAGGTGATACACAGCCTGTGCTTCTGTGCAAGATAAAGAAAGATGATAGAAGTGTAAGCATTTTGGAAAGGTTAGCTCCAGTTCAGTCTGATGTGATTTACAAATTAACAAATGTGATAAATTCAGTAACAAAATGTCAAGGCATTATAGTAAGTCACCATTAAGATGACAGTCATCACAGCCAGAAAACAGCACATAAGTTAAAACTATTCCATCATCAACTTGATGCTGGTGTTGTTGGTTCAATAGGTAATAACAACCTAACCAAGTTGGTGTGATGGCTAGTTACACTGCATGCAGTTTATTTTGTGAGTAATACAATTAATCACCAAAACAACCAGGCTGGTCACAAACACCAGGACGACCAAAAATACACATATAAATGCATTTTATGTGGGTAAGACAGAATGTAGTTTTAAGCAGAGGATTTATGGACACCTATATGACATTAAGCATAGAAAGAATCCAGTGCTTTATATAAACACAGTCACGCATGCAAAGGGGCTGATTTTAGATCATGGTTGTTGGAACAGGTTATACCCCATGAAAGATGGGGTGACTAGAGGTTAATATTGGAATATTGTGAGTTGAGGTAGAAATTGCATTTACATGCAGGAGCACCACCAGGTGTAAATGAGTATGTGTCCATTATTTCAGCCCTCAAGTTGAAAGCATTAGATTATTGTAAAATATGTTAAAATATGTTCTACGTGTTTTACTTATTTTTTAACAGAGTCATACATATTTTTAACTGCATTTATTTGTGGGCAATATATTCAATTTAAATGTTTTTATATGTGATATTTTAAATATTTATCTTATGTATTTTATCTTATTTTTTTTTACCCTGTGTAATCTACCTTGTCTTACTGTGTATTTATCTTGTTGTCCTTTTAAGACTGGAATGGTTATTTATTAGGATATCTATGAAAAAACAGTATATACTATATAGAACAGAATATTCTTTCAGATTATTTTCTGTGGACTTCATGTGTGTATGACCTGAGTTTATCATTTTGTATATTTTCAAGTATTCCAAAATATTAAACAAATAACCAACCAAATAAATAAAACAAAATTGTTCACTTAATATTATTACATCATAAAATAAGATCCACATGTCACAGTGAGATGAACTTTCAAGTTAAAAGGCACTTCTTTGTAAAATAATTAAGTTTATGCTAGTTCACTTATATAACTATTTTATGAAATAAGTGATAAACAATAAAATTATGAAAACATGATAAGTAGCCCCTAATAGGTTCATAGGTTAGTACTAAGCTTATTGTCCTTGCGAGCCATTTTAAGCCTAGCCAATTATTCCCTGTGAGATTCTAACCCTGTACCTTGTGTTTGTAAGGCAAACACCTTAACCATTAGGCCACCATCTTCAAATTTGGCTTGGCAGTAATGCATCCAGTCCAGGGGGGCTGTTGGCACCTGAATTTAATTGCCATCAGTATCTCCTGTATTCTACATTACTATTAAAGTCACTTCCTCTTAGGTTCTGATACACTAGTTCAAATACGCAACCTACAAATCTTTAGCAGTTGTTGGACTCATTCACACTGGAACAAAGCATTCCTATCTGTACTTTATTATTGATATCTGTTCAAATGATGTAAAACATTTGTTTTTACTTTCATTTTGCCAGCATAAAGGGCTATAAAGTTTTTATATAATTATATAAACCACTCCATGTGGATTGCAGTCCATGTAACCTGTGAACCTATATGCAGTTACTGAGGAAAGATGCTTAAAACTGTCACTGACCATAATGATATTGCAGACTATGCAGCTGAATGTTTAAAACTTTAGAACTTCATACGGCTCCTCTGCACATGCTCAAGATGAAATTCCTCAAGTGTCAGTAACATGCAGAAAAACAGATGGATGGCATAACCCTGAATGCTGTTTCCCTTAGAAAATCATTGCTGGTACCGTTTCTTAGTGTGTGCAGGGAATGATTCACTTGTTTGGGCAATTACTCCAATCTTTGAGTTGGAGTGACCATGGAGTTGTATATTTGTTTTGTTTTTTTTTTTTCATCCTTTTGACTTGTCGGCTTCTAGGAAGTTGGATTATTTTAAAACAATACCATTTCACTGTTGCCCTAATAGCATTGTAATGCTCTTAACTTTTTTAAAGATGTTTCTTGGCTCATAACTATTTCTACCTCCAATGCTTTTGTTGCAGAATGAACTCTCCACTTATTAAGAAACAGATAATAGATATTATGGATTACTGGAAAGAGTAACCTTTTCAGGAAAACCAAGGCAACGCCATAATTATGAATACGGCAGACAGGATTAAAATGAAAGGACTGTGATGTAAACTGGAACAATTTTGTCTCATATTAAATACATATATCACTTATATTTATTTATTTTTATTTATTTAACATTTGTTAACTGGGAAAGTCTGACTTGGTACAAAACCAATTTTCAGTGGAGGCCCAGGGAGAAATGCTCCAGACACATGCCTTTGTAATGTGGGAGGAAACTGGGGCACCCGGAGGAAACCCACATGAATGCAGGGAGGACATGCAGACTCCACACAGAAGAACTTATATATTTTTACTAGATTTTATGGAGTACCACAAAACCATGCTCTAGGACCAAGAGCATTCCACCTCTGCAGCTACCCCACAGTAACCAGGTATAGATACTGTAGCCACTGGGCCTGCATTTAACAAAATTTCTATAACCTACAGTAGAATGAAAATTGTTGTTCCGGGCTACCCCTTCAAACTGCTATAGTCTTTATACCATAGGCGTAATTTGCCTATGCTCAAAGAAAATCTAAGATTCTTATGTTTGTTAAAAGTTTTCATGAACTCTGCAGTTCACCACATGGTGGATTTTTTTATCCCATGGGCACAGTAGGCCAACTCAAAAGGTTCAGAGGTCACAAACTTTGCTTACTTTTTTCCTCGTACTTGTGCACATCCATGAGCTCTGTAAAAAATTAGCACATTGACTGTTTTTTCACTGTATACTATTTCTCTGGATGCATGTATTGTTCAAATATGGGGATCACCTAGTGTAGCTTTAAGTGACTACCTCCCCTGCATATAAAAAGTCCTGCCGTCATCAAGAGTAAGAAGAATGGGGACTGTCACATTAATCATGTATATCAGCCTCTTATAAGTAGGCACTGCAATGTTTTTTTAAATACAAGATAATATTAGCCTTTAATACTGTATATCCTTCATATACTATATAAGTGAATATGGGGCATACATTATTATTTATGGTATTACAAAGCATTAACAGTAATGTTAGGGTAGGAAATATTTTTAATGATACAAAGTGTGCAGAAACTAGATGGATAATTAGACTTGGGGCTGATAAACCCCCAGGCTTGAATGCTGTAATTCCTTTAAAACCCATCCTTAGAAAAAGGAGGGGTGAAATACTGATCTCTGATTGGTTGATGAGTATTTTAAATAGCTCTGTTTTGTCTGTTATGCACTATCTGATGAAGGGCTTGTTAGCTTGAAAGTGTTCAACATTGCACTTTTATTGGCATTTTATTGTTTAAATAAACTTTTTTTATAGTTACAGCTTGGTGTCTTCTGCTTGCTGCATTTCTTTGGATTAATACTGTATATCAGGAGATATAAACCCCATAAAAGTGGACACAGCCTCTCATATTACATGTGATAGACAAGACATTTTTTGTAATAAAGCTTTCATACTTAGCTCCAAGGAATATGAGCCCCACTGATGCAGACACAGCCTCTCATTTTACATGTTTTACAAAAACAGACTAATAAAGTCTGGTGATAGCCTCATAAAAGCAGGCATTTTCAATGATGAAGGTGTAAACCACTCTATTAGATGTACTTGATGAAGCTCAGGTAAAAGTGTTTTTTTAAATATAGTTCTATAGTTGTAGATCATAGTGTGTTGTCGTGTTTTGTTTGTTAGACGTTAAAAATAAAATAAAACCTTTTAACTAAAAATGAGGTTCCACGGGCTGTTGAGCTGGTAAACCCTCATGGTTCTTTCAGGAATATTAAAATAAGTGATTAACCTATAAGCTTTGGGATTGGTTCCTTGTTTTTCCATCACCCAGAATTTCTTCCAATCATTTCCCATGGACCCTCCCACCATTGTCTGTCACTGCCTCTAAATAAGTGACGTGTTGAGTGTAATTTATTAGAACAAGAACACTCTTCCATCTACCTACTTAACTGAATAAACTACTGGAAACTTCAATAAGGTGTCTTTATTACTCCCACAGGGAGGTATCAGAGAGAGAGAGAGAGTCTCCTAGATCTGCTAGCTAAAGTGATTTTATATTGACTAATCTGTTATACTCTACTTCTTGTTAGTCTGTCACCCTCAGGGTCATAGGTGGAATGCCAGACTTCATTTCATCCTTCTGAATTACCTCTGTTTACTTTACTTATCTTTCGGGAACTGACTTCACTTGAGACCTCTGGATTGCCTCTGTTTACTTTACTCATTTTTGCAGAAGCATGGACAACACCACCTGCGCTGGTAATAGGGTGACTTGTCCACATAATAGAGTTGTTCAATCACTCTTACATTTATTTGTAGTTTGCAGCTGTACTATATCCACATGCAGTGCTACAGATGTTTAATACAAGAAGTCCATCTTTTGCAAGAACAATAGCATCCCAAGTGTTGATTTTCTTGAAACATAAATATTTATTTACCATTAATTATTCACTCCCACAACTAATCCATTTCACTGGAAAAAAAATACCAGCTTTTGAGACCAATAATGTCTTCTGACTGTCTGTGTTTCCAAGGCTTATAAAAGCATAAATACCCATTCATGATAATAAACTATTCTGAGCGTACAAATCTCATGAACAACATGGTGGTAGCATAATAACCATAGCAGTAACTACCTAGTAACAACTGCTTCATGCATCAGTATGATAACTGCAGTGGGTTACGGTCAAAAGTTAGTGCATTGTTTGCACCTAAATATTTTAATCAAGCTTGTGGTTTTACCTGATTTTAGGACACTTAACAATTGCTATGCGTATTGGGCAGGTGGCCTAATGGTTAAGGTGTTTGCCTTACCAACACAAGGTGCAGGTTTTGAATCTCACAAGAGATAAATGGCTTTCAAGAGCAGTTAGTTTAGATAGTACTAATCTATAAACTCATTACAGCATTATCAATGAAAAGTAAATGTTCAGGCGAGCATATTTTGGTGTAGCTTCACTAAGCAGCAGACATAGTTGTATATCGCAGTCATGTGTACTACCTTTACAAAATAAGCACATTCTGTAGCTGGGCTCAAACATATCAACCTATTTATTATGCGTTCTGTGCTTAGGTAATGAAATTGTGCATTATGTTAGCAAACATCATCACATAACACTACCATTAGTCCTATTCTTTCTGTATCAGATGCCCACACACAGTAATGTGTTATATACAGTACTTTTACAGCTGTATCTTAATTAGCAATTGAATAGCTTCTGTTTGCATTGTTTCTTTAGTCAGATACACTTTTTCCTGTTCATATAGAGACATAGGAAATTAAGTTTCACAATGTGAAGTAGCAGCCAAATCCACAAAGAACATCACAGCACTGTGGATTTCACGGAGTAATGCACAAGAAACCCACCAAGAAATGTAATACTTAAGAGATGAATTGCAAAATTATGATATAGGGAAGATGCATTTCCTGTGAATTGAAGTAAAGAGCAACTATAAAGGATACATAAATAATACACAGTATGCACTAAAAGGAATTCTTCAAAGGAAATAGTAGTCCACAGACACTGAAATGCAAGCATTTCATAATTTAGACACATCAAGTTACAGATACTCAAAGTACAGACAAAAACACCTAAAACCACATTAAATTAATAGCAAAAAATAGGCAAACAGGCAAACACTCTACTGTCAACAGTTTATCCAAAAAATGCACTAAAAATAATACAAAAGAAAAGTCATAAACCATGCTGATACCATAGGAAATGTTTTGTTTGAACAGTGGCAGTGTTATGGAAATGTTTTTTCTATCATAAGGTGCATGGTTAGGGTTAGGATCAGGGGCAGGGTTATGGCTAAGGTCAGGGTTAGCATGTATTACCACCCACACCACATAGCCAAGCACAACACACACCAACCTATGCAGAGGTCCTCAATAAAAACTTACTTAGACAACAGAGACCACCAAAACACATTCACAAACATACCATACACAACACCAAACACATCGCACACAGCAGACAACATACCAGTGTCTCATAAATACAGCCCATAAGGCATAACAATAAAACAAAAACAGCCCATAAGGTATAAGATTAAAACAAACACACTAGTCATCGGTGACTCAGTTGTGAGACACACTGATGTCCCCCTCACCAGGCTCAACAAGGAGAAGGTCGCGGTCAGTTGTCTGTGAGGTGCCAGAATCTGCCACATCACACTGACACTCAAGCCTCTCCACAACAGATACAAGTATGACTCTGTCATTGTCCATGTTGGTGTCAATGACCTGAGACATACCTCCCTGGACTATATGAAGAGAGTCATGATTGAGCTCTCAGAGTATGTGTCCCAGGTAGGTATGACCCAAACCTGAAGTAGCATCCTACCTTCACCAAGAATGATACCATAATACCAACAAAAAATAATTGACTTCAACAATTGGCTTAGTTTCTGGTGTCTTTCCAAGGGGATCCAGTATCTGTCTGCCTGGGATGACATGGTTGACAAGTCTTGATGCTTTGCCAGAGATGGCCTCCACAGGTCACCCCTGAGATTCCAGATCCTGGCCAACGCTCTTGCCTCCCCCATTGTGCCTTTTTTAGACTATGTCCCAAAGACAAATGCTCCAACATGAAAGATCTGTCAAAAGGCAAATTCATACTGCTTAACGTTAGGAGCCTTAATCTGAAAATGTATTCATTGGAGGTTCTCCTCACACTGGAAGATGCCAGTGTCTGTGTGGTCACAGAAACATGGTTCAGGGCTGCAGACAGCACCCCTGCCTTACCAAGTTATACGTCATTCCACACTTTCTGACCCCAAAATGCAGTTGGAAAGACTAAGGGTTGTGGGGTCTCTATCTTCATTATGGACAGGCACACCTCCGACTGGTTTGCCAGCATGCCACACTGGAATTACTCCAGGTGCAACTTACAGTTGACAAGACACCCATCCAAGGTATAGCCAGCTATATACCCCCATCCATGACTCAGGACACTCACTCCCCTTACCTAGACCTACTTGACTCCATCAAGGTACCCCCTAACACCCTAATCATTGATGACTTCAACTACCCCACCATAGACTGGTGAACTATTCCTGCAGTAATGCACAAACTCAATAATCCCTTGACTTCATCAATTCTAACACACTAGACCAGCTTGTCTCATCCCTGACAAGGGGAGATAACATTCTGGACTTGGTTCTCACCAACATGGATGACAGCTGCACCACTCCCGTAGTATGCTCTTTCCTGGTGAGATAAGATCGTCAGTCTGACTCATTCAAAGTTTCTATCCCCCACCCAGCAGTAACCAGGCTAAAAAACTTCCCAAAAGCTGACTACAACCTCCTAAGGGAGGGTATCAGAAGCTTCACCCTCCTCCCAGGGGATGCAGACAACTATGCTGAACAGTATGCCAATGCAGTATACAAGCACCTGTATAACTGCATGGACTCAGCCATACCCAACAGAACTAAAACCTGCTCCTCAAAGAAATGAAAACCTGTCTAGTGGCCATCCTCTATCAACAGGCTTTACAACAAAAGGAAGAAACTGTTATCCAAGGGTAAAAAAGAACAAATTCCAAATTGGAAAAACTCCCTCCTCAGCCTCAACAAACAAATTAGATAATTAGTGAAAACCTCCAAAGCCAATTATGAATTTAAACTATCCTCCAAAACAAAGGGAAACCACAAAGTCTTCTTCAGTTATGTCAGGAACCTCCATGGCAAAGTCTAGGTTTGTTCCAAATTAGTACTAAACAGTACCACTTACACTGATCCTGTTGACTTAGCAAACCTGCTAGTTCCTCCTCCAAATGCCCATTTGACATCCCTAATATTTTTCCCACACCTCACATCTCCATAGATCAAATATTTAAGGCCCTATCCAAGGCAAAGAACACAGCTTCCATGTGACCTGATAGAATCCCAGGCTGTATTCTGCACCATTACCAGCAACAACTATCTTCACCATTGACCACCCTATATAAGCATAGCCTACGTGCAGGCTTCATTCCAGTATAGTGGAGAACTGCCATTGTCATCCCCTTGAGCAAAGGTGGTACCACTACTGACCCAGGAAACTATCACCTTATTAGTTTGACAAGACTGATCAGTAAAACCATGGAGCATATTATTGTGGATCTCATAAACAAGGACATAGGCAACCTCCAAACACTTAACCCCACCCAATTTGGATTTGTCAAGGGCAGATCTTGCTTGTTGAACCTGGTTGATTTCTTTGAGACTAGGGAAAGTCAGTACATACAACTTAGCTTGACTTGGCCAAGGCCTTTGACATAGTTGGCCACCCACCTGATGAGCTAAGGATTTATGCCAAGTTGTGTTAGCTTTTCTATGATGTCAGAGTAGGGGTTCAAATCACTATCACTCTTCTCAGTAACATACAGATTGCTCAGAGGTGATCTGTGTCTCACCTACAAAGCAATATCAGACCCTGCCCTAGTAGAGATGCTCTATATCCATAAGTCTAACTCCTTACACACTACCTGCTCAATATGCCTAAATCTAATATGCAACATCAATAAAACCAGCTGGACTTCCAGAAGCTGCCCCGTCTCTGTAATAGACTTCTCAGACATGTCAAACAGAGTATCTTGCTGACACTCTTCAAGTGCAACCTTGATGAGTGGATGGGAGACCACAAATTTGTCCCAGGGGCTCCACCTGTGTTCCATTAACAGGGGTGACTGGTGCTGACAGAGGTTTCTTTTTTTGGGGATAAACTCTTGCCTAGGCTTGTAAGGGCCCCAGGGCCATTAGCCTAGTAACCGCCTAAGTTCCTATGATCCTATTAGTAAGTTGGAGGGGACTTTGCCCCCATGTTAACAATTTGTGCTAACCCTAACCCCAAACCTACATGCATTCTTCTATAGTACCTATACATGTAGAGCTGTTGTGGATCACCTTGCTGAGATCAAAGCTGACAAGTCACATAGCATGGCACATGCCACTGCACAGACCCTTATTGTGTCCTACCCTATACAAGACACTACCATCAGATCTGCATTACCACACCATAGGCTTAGGTTTTCTCACATGGAAATAACAGCCAAAACCATGACAGTGTGGGTGCCCTCATCTATAGTAGTGTTAACATGGCAGGTATCCAAGTGTGTCTGTGTTGTTCTGTCATTTTGCACCTGTGACAATGATTTTTACTGTGCTGTTTAAGAAATGTTGTGCATATTAGCATATTAGTGGTCTTTGATAATTCTGATGCCACGGGAATACTACTTTTGTTTTGCTGTACTTAAAGAATGTCCCTGTATTTTAAATGTTATAAACATTTGTTCAAAGGTTTGACTTCTCATGATAATCCACGTCATGACAATGTACATCACATAACATATTGGGTTAGTCATAATTTTCTGACTAGCATATTTAACACTCTGATTTACTTGTATTTTTCTGAAGTTCATATGCAGTTATATTATTATTGTTGTCATGTATTTCATTACTCATGAACATGCTCCTTTTGTTTGCCACAAGTGATTTCATAGGTGTACATAGAACATCATGTATTTCATTACTAGTGAATATGTTCCTATTGTTTGCCACAAGTGATTTCATACATGTACATTTAACAGCATATCTGTGTCTGCTCTGGCCGGTTCATATTAAAAACACGAATGTTTACTTACCCGAACACCTAAACGCCGACACGTCTTCATTGAACCACGAAAACATTGATCATCCTGAAGCGCGAAATCCGAAATGTCGAATCATCATGGTTGGCCCTTCTGCGGTATAGCTCCGTAAGGTAAGTGTGCAACAATTACGGACCTTAGGGTTAGGGTGCGGGTTAAGGTAAGTGCATAGGTGGTAATGTATGTTAGACTTAGTGTAGGGTTAGTAGTAGGGTTTTATTAAGTGTATGTGTGTGGATTATTTAGTTTGTTTGGGTATAGCTTTTTAAGGTAAGTGTGCGATAGTTACGGACCTTAGGGTTAGGATGCGGGTTAAGTTAAGTGCATACATGGTGGTATATGCAAGATTTAGTGTAGGGTTAGAAGTAGGGTTTAGTTTAGGGTTAGAAATAGGGTTTTGGTTAGTGTATGTATGTTTTTTTTAGTTTGTTTTGGTAGTATGTAGCGGGCGGTAGGATGGGACAAGTATGACATTTCGAGTTTTTGAATTTCGCGGTTTAGGGCGTTCGGTGTATTTGTAGTTCAGAGAATATATGTCGGCGTTTAGATGTCCGGGTAAGTAAACGTTCGTGTTTTTAATATGAACTCATTTTTATTTATAACTGGCACTGAGTCAGCTTCATGTTAACATAACACATACATTGCAGTCAAACAGCACATGCGTATGTAACATTGGCTCACTGTGCATATGACCCAAAAGCATACATCTTCCATATGTTCTTCATGACATTTCCCAACATATTTAGGACCCTGCTAATCCTAGCTTGTGTGTATTTCATAGAAAGTTATCTTTGTATTGCGTTTCAAAACTGCAGTTATATATTTGTGAGTACCATCAAATGTTGCTCAAGTATGTCAGTGATGCTCTGTTATACATTGCTTTTGGAGGTCATGAAATTCTTGCCTTGGTTGGTGTGTACATCTTCTGTCACTGTTGTGACCTGTATGGCATATGTTTTTCATGATTTCTGTATGTTTCCCTTCCCAATAAATTACACTGTTATCTCTTTCAAACCTCCTTTCAATCTCATGTACTATCACCTCTGATCACTAACATTATTGTTAGAACAAACACTAAACTTGTATAAACACTTTATGTCTTGTACTTTTAATTACATTATCTGTATTACTTTGGCTGCCACTTGATTTTAACATCTGTGTTCTTTAAATGTATACTCCTTGATTTTGTATTTGTATTTTAAATTGTATATTTATGCTTTTGTATACTGTATATTTTATACTTTAGATTATGTTATATTATGTTAACTGCTTTTGGAGCTTTTCTTCCTGGGCCTCCACTGAAAATGATCTCTGCTTGGCCCAGTGGACTTCCCCAGTCATCAAACTGTAAATAAATAAATAAATAAATACATACATACATACATTTTTCAAATATTGACTTCATTTCCACACCCATATCTGCTTGTTGTGGTCTGCCACTTCCAACCGAACCACAACAACACAGCCAGCTTCCTGTCCACAGTATGTCACATACACACGCTACTGTCCTCATGCACAATGAAACAATTTCTTGTTGTTATGTGCAATATTGAACACATGCATGTCATATGCATACAGGTATGTTCACGGCTGTTGCTATATATGTACTTTGTTCCTTCTTCTGTAACAATGTTGCACTTTTTGCAGCTTCTTACAAACATATTTATATATTCTTTTATCTGTTACCACATGATATGTCAATGCTGATTCATGAAAAACTTTAGAAAATTGTATAGTATATATAATTTCCTCCCTCCACAGGTCACAGAGGGATTACTGTGCTTGTCATGTGTGCTGGTATACTATCAACATTCAGCACTCATCACCTATTGATCTTTGTACATGTGTACATCTGGTATGTCATGACTTAAAGCTTTACATGGGACTCTGAATGGTGTTGGACAGAACATTACAATGACTGGTTTATACTACAGTGTAGAAGCCTAGAACAGGGGTGTATTGTCATCAGGTTAATAATCAGGTTTCAAAAGGAGTTTAGACACAACTTTCTTTTAGAATGTTGTGTAGTTTCTCATAAACACAAAGTAATACTATGGACATGGCTTCAGATGGAAAGCAGTAGCAAACAAACATATTCAAAACTTTAAAGTAAATAAAATCGGGTAACTTTGCCACACACACACACACACACACACACACACACACACACACACACACACACACACACACACACACACACGCACACACACCACACATGGCTTTTCTGTTCTTTCTGCCTCTCATTGTTACTCATAACCAGCATAATACCAAAATTGCACAAATTAACTAGCCTAATAACATAGTTATTATCCATATACTACCTTCCCCCTACCCTATTCTATGGTTCACCTGTCCTCAACAACCTTCACTCCTGTTTACTCTCTAGACTTGAGCAGACCTACAATAAAATTGCCAGATTTGCAGCTAACTTCCCCAACTCAACCCACCACTGCCTAGACCTCTATAAGCTTCAATGGCTTGAATTCTCCCATCACATAAAACTGTCCCAATTACAGCTAATCCACCATATACTTAATAAACCCACTTCCTGCCCCTCCCTCTCAAATCTTTTCACACACTATTCCCCCTACGCCCCTCCATAGCTCTGAGAAATTTCTTCTAGAAACATTTACATCTCAACTGAACATAGAACATTTCCTATATAAATCTTCCATCTCAAAAATCTGAAACAACCTACCATCTAACCTATGAAACATCACTCATGCAACAAGTTTCAAAAAAGAACTAAAATTATTCTTCCAAACTAACTGGATATGCCCATGCCAGGATCCCACTTGATCATCCTACTCCTGCCCGACAAATACTGTATCATAATCATATTTAACTAACCTCAGAATTTCCTGTCTGGTTACTGCATAACCTTATGGCACTATGTATAACTACCATATATGACCAAAAAACTCTTCCAATTTCTGTAAGGTAAATGCCTTTCAACCATAGTATGTATATTCCTTTGCTTACTGTCTGAGCTATGATATTTCTTATTCTTATATTAACATGCTGTTTACTTATTCTTGTATTACTATCTATACAGCTATTACTGGAGATTTTTTCCTCGGATCTCCACTGAAAATGGGCTATAACTGCTCAGTTGGACCAACCCGGTGAACAAATATGAAATAAATAAATAAATATACACACAATGCTTACGTCTATCATTTAAAACTGAAAAAAGGAATGAGGGTTATGACATGTACTGAATAACAAATTGGTTTAAACCTATTATACTGAACTGCATTTTTTTTTTTTTTTTTTTAGTATTTGGTCACCAAGTAAACTCCTTAGCTACAAGTTCCTCTTTTTCCATGGGTTACTCGGGAGTGCTGCCTTCTAAAGTGGCTAGCATAGGGTCACACAATGGCAAATGAAGATTGAAAGACCTAGCTCACAACTGCAGAATAAAACTCATTTGCAGTTCATGGTCTTAGTATTCTCTATTAGCTTGCCAGACAGACAGCCTGCTGGAGGAACATTACACTGCATAAATGTACAATGGACAATACTAGGACGAAGCACAAGCTGGTGTAAAGAACATACACAAGTTTGAGTGACGAAGTACCATGCAGCAGAATCCAACTGAGTATTATACTCTGCTGTGAAGTGATTCACTAATGGGAGGAACCACAAAGTGTTAAGCCAGCTACTTCTCATAAAGCCCATCCGTCAAATGATACCCACAGACATCCTCAGTTTGTTGGTTGATAGGGTTACATGAAGGTTAACAGACGTGTCTCTGAACATGTCCCTAGTACCTGACCATCCCATCCCCCATCCTGGAGATGCTATGAATAGCGTGAGCTGTATACCAGCAGATAATAAAAATTTACCATGCCTCCACAATGTGGCTGTATGCAAACCAGCTACATAATGCAGAATAAGTCAGAATCACACTAAGAATGGACATGTGTCTAGTATATCACAACACTTCATGGCTGAGATTATTCTGAATAAGTCTAACTTATATTCCCTGCTGTTATACCACAGTTCTCTGTGATACACTGGGGGGTTAGGGGTATATAAAATATGTCTGTTAGTAATAGACTCTGTAACTCATGCAATGAAAGCATCAGATATAATAAAACTGCTTCAAATCTGACAACATAAATTACATTTAATATAAATTTGAAGTATTTTGATTATAGTTTCCTTTTCATAGGTTCATAGGTAGGTACTAGGCTCTCGGCCCTGGAGGCTATACAAGCCCAGCCAAAAAGGTACACTGGCATTTACCACCCAAGAAAATTATTTTCCTGTGCCACTGTCGAGCAGACCCACAGAGGTGATCCTTGGGGTGAATTTCTTATTTCCCATCCAATCATCAAGATTTTTCTTGAAGAGTGCTATTGAGGAGCTTTGTTTGATATATACAATATATATATATATATATATATATATATATATATATATATATATATATATATATATATATATATATATATATATATATATATATATATATGTATATATATATTGCAGGGGACTGTACCTCTCATTGTCCCAATATGTTGGGGGCTATTACTTTTTTAATATCCTATGAGGTTGCATACCTCTGGGAAGGGTAAGAATACTTAATTTACAAAATAAAAAAAAAAAATCAAATATTTTCCTGATCTGATACATTGCACCTTCAGAGTTAGTATGTTTTAAATATAGGGATGTAGGAAGAAAGCTCCATTATGGGATGCAGGGATCACATACCTCAATAAAAGTAGTAGCCTTGTTAGTTCTCTTCACAAATGATATTTTTAGTAACAGCATATATACCTTATACTTTTTCAGATTCATTGAAATATACATATTTAACATTGTATCAGAAATATCCGAGTCTGATTTTGAAGTATGTGAATTTCTTATAATTGTTTTACTTAATTTTAAATATTATTCTTAATGCATGTGCTTTTACTATCATAAGACTATTGTTTAGTGTGCCTTCCATCACCTATGAAATTGTATATATATATATATATATATTTATTGTAATGCTGTGGAGAAAGTATCATCCTACTCTACTGCTCAAATTTATGTAAAGCATTTTTCCAGTTACTTTCAAATCTGTGCAGGGCACCCATATTCTCTAATTCCAATATTTCTGTATACATGTCACAAATGTCTGATTTTGTTTACGCCACTGTGATTAAACTTTTCTCCGTGAGTACAGCTGCCAATTTCTCTTTACCCATTACTTTATCACTGAGATCTAAAAGTAACATTTAGGACTACCATGCATTAAGCGGTTTGTGATTCTTTATCATTCTCATCCCTACATATGTATAATTGTGTTAACATTTGCACAAGTAGCTTGGGTTAAACTGCTGCACACATATTGACAAAAGCACCAATGTCCCTGGGTCTGTGGTGATAGAAATAAATTACACGTATGCTTATTCTTTATTGCTTGTTACAGTGTTAATCTATCAAACAGCATCGGAAATAAAAAAAAAAAAAATAGAATATTACGTTAATTTTATATATCCCTAATAAAAAAAATATTGGCAAAAGTTAATACCTATCAACTGGCTGGAATTTAAAATAGCCAATGAAACGTCAAAGAACAGGAGAAGAAAGCTGAGCCAAAGAAAATGCACCATGATAAGTATTTAAATTATTTCAATACTATTTATTTGCTACAGATAAATTAAATGCAAAATTCCATTTAAGATTCATTTTTCTTTCTTTGCTAGATCACTGTCTGATAAACATGGTTCCTTATTTCTAAATGGGGAAGTGAAAAGGAAGATGATTGAAGCTCCTGGCTGTGATGATTAGTATTTCCCTTTTCAGTCAATCAAGTTGCTCATTATTTCTACCCAAAACGCATGACAATTGCAGACTGCATTATTAAACGCCGTCAGACTACTACACGCAAGGTACAGCATGATTATGAATTAAAAATGTACATTATTATTTATAAACAGTAATAAAATTGTAAAGCAAAACATAATTGTATACATACAGAAGTCAATTATAAGTAATTAGAGAACAAGAATAGAGAGAGAAGCACCTGGAGACAAGATGCTGAGAATAATGGGTACATTTCCATGAAGATTATGAGGCAAACATGCGCAGTGCTAGATGTGTAGTTTATTTCCAAATGCTGAATTTAAGAATGATATTTAAGGATGATAATTTTACAGCATTACATCATACATTTGTAGCATAGTAATATAAAAATAGAATGTGCTTGGGTGCTAAAATATGTGCAGTATTATTTGCATACATAAAGGGGGAAGCAGAGAAATTACAGATGTGTAAACAAAATGAGAGTGGGGGTTGGGATAAGTAGTTATGCAATATGCTACTGTGATAAAAAGACATACACTGGAACATAACAATTTTTCATTAACTGTTCAAATTTATTTCCCAGGATACCCATGCAAAGAAGTCAAGCATACTTCTTTATACCTTGCATATAATTTTTCATTAACTTCTTTTATACAAACATACTAGCAATTATAACTATATATACACCAAAACACAAATAGAATTAGTTTTTATAGAAATGGTTTGATGAAAGAAATGTAGTGTTCGTAAATTATGAATTTCATTCCAACTGTAGAGCAAAGTTTATTAGTACTATACATTCTAGGTCTATATTACATTATCAGCTGATGAAAAGAGCGAATGCTCTTTCATCGAACCAATAATGTCGAAAGACCTAAACAGCGAAGACACGGAACATCACATTTTTTTCCCAGGGAAAAAAAACGGTGGGCCATATCTTCAGGACTTTGCCATTTCCTCCACTATGGTGCGATCTCGTAGTTGGTATATTTAAGTAAGGGGGTGTGGGGGGCACTTGTTTTGTGTTTTAAGTTTTTTTTTTTTGCGAAGCAGCAAATTTTTTCCCTGGGAAAAAATTTGCTGTTCCGTGTCTTCACTGTTTAGGACTTTCGACATTATCGGTTTGATGAAAGAGCATTCACTCTTTTCATCAGTCAATAATGTAATATAAATGCTACATTTCAGCCATATTGCTTTCTTAATGAAACTTTTTAAACGTATATCTCACACAAGTTGCACAATATTCACTTTTACGAAAGCTAGCATATACTCTATTTCAGCACCATACATACAACTTATGTTTATTTTCTTTGCACTTTTGTCCATCCTAGGAGTTTTGTATACATACATGCAAGTTTCAGGAAGAGAAGCTAAAAGAATCAACCTGTTTCATTTCACTTGGGGTTGGCATAATGCTTAAGCTGTTTGCCTTACAGTCCCAAAGTGCAGATCTTCAAATGGTGTAACTGGCTAGGCTTAAAATGATCCAAAAGGGCAGTTAGCGTATGAACACCAAATGATAATGTTGCTACTTAAACTTGCATGAAAGCAATCAAATGCAATCATAATTTATTATTATTGATTTTCTGCATGCTCACACTAAACTGATTAGTCACTATGGGCCAGATTCCAAATGCTAGTTATGGACAGAGCAACATACTGAAGGAAGACTTCAGCTCGCCAGCTGTGGATACAATTTCAAAAGGTAATCTGCAAGTAGTCTGGGTACTTATTTATTCAGGGTATGATAATTATGGATTCTGCATATGCCCAAATGATTCCAAAAGACATTGTGCAATGCTTACTCTGTTTCTGCAATCGTTGGTGAATGCCATTCGTCAATGCAAGGAAAGGATGCTTTTCCCACAGAATCCTACAGAATCCATAACAATAGTGATGGAAAAAATGATACCTGCAGTGAATGAACTGCAACAGGCTGATTTCTTGCAAGCTATGGAGGAGGATCTGGCTATGCATCCCTGAAGGCACCCAGCTTGACAGAGAGCTAGGCTACAAATAAGCCAACTCTCAGATCAAGAAATCATTGGCAGGTACTGCTGAGACAGACAGCTGATGCAGGCTGAGTGCAACATGTGTGTACCACCATGTCTGTGTGGATATTGCACGGCAACCCCATCTCTTTCAAAACAAAAGTGTGTTTGAGTCTAAGTGCCCTGGCATCCGGGACTTTCCAGTGATATATGGGAGATGCTGTACGATTGTCACAGATAGCTGTCAGTCATATCCTCCCACAATTCCTGGCAGCAATGTGCACCAAGGTAGATGAACACATATACATTCCATATACTGTCATCGAGTGGTGAATTGTAATGCACCATTTCTATAACATTGTAAACTCCCCCCCCCCCATGTTCTTGGTGCAATGTAGAGAACCCACATGCCTGTTAAGGCTCTCGTGCATCCTGAAGCAGGAAAATACATCAATAGAAAGGTTTCACCATCCCTGAACTGCTAGATGGTGTGTGCAGAAGATGACAGCATAACAAATATTATGGCAACACACCCTGTGAGTACCCATGATGCTGCCATATGGAGGGGAAGTGGTCTGAGGGCTGCATTCCAGCAAGGTGAAATACCTGAGGGGCTACTACTGGGTAAATACAGGAACACTGCTAGTATGTAAGCTAAATGCATCCCCATCAATATTATTCATGTTGGCAACATATGTGTTTCCCCTTCCCATAACAGGTGAATGTGATTATCCAATCAAGCTGTGGCTTATGATCCTGTACAAAGAACCTTCCAACCTGCAGAGAAGACCTACAATCGAGTGCTCACCATAATACAAAATACCATAGGGCATGTCTTTGGTGTACTGAAAGCCACGTTCGGATGTCTAGACACATCCGGGGTCCACTGCAATACACACCTGAAAATGCAGCACAAATTATTACTCTCTGCACCATGCTACACAATATGCTAACAACACATGTCAATCTTCCTGCTGCAGGTGTGGGTAAACTAGCCCAAGAATTTCAGATGTCTAAAGAGGACATATAACAGTCATCACAGGAGAAGCAGGAGAACACAGGAGGGAGAAAAACAGGCATGGGCGACAGAGGATGAGTTCAAAAGTCTAGGCCCAGGCAACACAATAACATCTGACACACACCTTTGAGTCATGACAAGCCACACATACGTAAGTACACGCATTAAACATTGATGCACAGGAATTGCTCACCACAACAGTACAGGTTGCATCTAATGGAAATTACACACTAGATGTACACACTAAGCATCAGACATAACATCAGAATTCTAAGATATAACAGTATGAACATATGCAATACCATCATGACATGGGCCATCAACTCAGGTCACAAGTGACACGGGTATGTATACAGACTCATAGTGGTATATGTTTGCATGGCAGACAGCAAGGGACATACCTCTGTGAAACCCATTTCTATCTCTTCACTATCAAATGATGCAAAAAGGAAACTAAGTCAGGACACACTGCATAAATGTTGTCAATAACACAAGCAACATATATCAGTGTAAAGTATGGATAAAGTGTCATTTACTAAATGAAGTCAGCTATGGCTAGTAAAATGTCAGACTCCAGTGACATCAGACTTCACAACAACCACAGACACATGGCAATGTCATTGGTCTGCTCAGCAGGGGGTGAGACTAACACTACAGAACATAGTGCATCAAGTGGCAGTGTTACTCTAATGCAGTCTAGGTTGCCCATGCTGATGAATCACACCATGATCCTGGCTGTCTTTACCACATATGGAAACACTCAACCCAGGATGCTTCTCAGATAGAGACTGATGGGGTAAAGCCAACATGTAAAGACACACTGCAGGAAGGAACATGGGTGTTATTTGACTGTCTGGATATTACTGCCGGACCTACACCAGACTAGCCAGCAGTAGATGTGTATGCATGTTGCAGCATAGTCATTGATGCCTTATGGGCAAGGACTGTTCTACTGAGAGGTGGCCTGCTTTTCCCATGTGGCACTCAGCTAAGCACAGTCAAGGCACGCATTACCCTACTCATAGTGTGGCAGTACTGTAGTGCAGCCATAGCCATGGATTCAAAGGGCCGTGCCATGGGTAGCATGCTTTCATTCTGTGCAGCCAATGTTGCTATGATCTTACAGTGTGTGAACTCTTGTCTTTTATGCAGCACACCCGGCTAGTGTGAACATGATCCTTGGCATGGGCAAATGAAAGAATGTTAGATCCATGATGTCACTGGGAATGTTGTCCTGTGACCATGCACACCAGCTGCATGCCTGTGTCTACTGCACTGGCCTGTATCACTGTATTCTGGGAAAATGTCAACATCACCAGCAGACTCACCATGAGGATGTAGTCTACAGGCCTCATCCTGTCAACCATCTGATGCCCCCACTTTGACAGAATGACTGGACAAGTTTTCTTCCACATATGAGGCTACAGCCTCAACACCATGACTGCCATCTTCTGGGCTAGACTGCATTAGCAAGTCTGTGTCCTTTGTGCCAGAGGCCATGCTACCATACTGAGGCACATTAGATCCAACATGGGAATTAGTGGATGGGCTGATGGAGGATGACATTAGTGGATGTGCTAAAAGAAGGGACAGATGACACAGTTCAGGTAAACATGCTTATATCACATGCTGGATATCATTATTGACATATGCCACATATCACTTCACTGTTGCAGATAATAACAACATTGTGTCTAGGTATGGCCCATGGAACCTGTATTACCAGGAATTGACAATGATGTTACATATGTAACATACATGACATATGTGAGAAGTATAAACATTATACACAACCTGACATGTCCTACTGGGAATCCAGCAATGGAGGCAAGGACAGAAATGCAACTCTTATAGGGAATCAAATACATAAGCACAGTATTATTAATCACTTACTTGCCAGCATATACCATTTACCATTTTGACTGTGCTGAAACACACAGTAGGTAATATATACTCATACCAGTTGGTCGTGGCTGAGATGCCAATGGCAGCTGTTCTATGTAGGAGTAGAAAGACAGTATTAATAGAGGACAACAAGAGGAGTAACAGCAATGACATGTCTGAAACAGAGGAAATAGCATACCAGTGACCCCCTCCCTTTGTGACAAGCTTGTCTGATGAAATGCGGATCCTGTGGTGGGGAAATACAGACAAAGCAAACACAGTCATGTATGCAGGCACTGGCATAAGTGCATGATGACATATACAACCTAGTAACAGAATATGGTGATAGTAACATGATGTACAGTGCACCTGTTGGCCAGATGCCCCTGTGCAGAAAAACAGTGACATTAATTTTATACAAAACACAGTTATGCTAGACAGTACTGCAGCCTATGAACATGGTGTGGAAACATATTTGGTCTGTTTGTAGGTGCACCTGCATGGCTCTTGTCCCCAAAAATGTACCTGTAGGTTACAATGTCATGGATATATCAGTATTAGAGTATACAACACTTGCATGAGAGCAGGCAGATCCAACAACAGGTAAAGGTCACAGTAACAGTATATGTAGACACTCATCTGGCATGCCCTGCTGTTGTATGGAAGTAGCTGGACCCATGCAAATGAATGTAGACATTTCAGATATTGATTGTACTGTAATATATGTACTGAATTTGTATGGCAACATCTCATTACACTTACGTTGGTCATCATCACCCAGTGTGGACTCGTGCATGATGCAATTCTGCTGCTGTAACACAAATATAAGAATACATTAATATACATGCAATAACAATCTGTACTGAGGTACTGTATAGTCAACAATGTTATCCAAAGTAACACATAGACGTGAGGCCTGGAACACATGCTTCTGTCCCACCCCTTGATATGCAGCTCTCCCCATTCTCTGTATGCAGTGATGCGAGAAAATGTGTGGTCTCATCTAAGGGTGTAAATGATGGGCTACCAGTGGCATCCCTCAACCTCTAATGCTGGCATACCCTGTTAGCTGCACAAAGTATCATGTAAGAGAACCATTGAGAACAGGACTCCATGGATCTATTGTAACCCCCCACACCATTAATCATGTTGGTGAGGTTGGCACATACTTTATTCCTCCACACACTGCATCACTTGCCCATCGAAGGAGTCTCTGTCAATGCTTTTGCAGAGTTTCTATTTTAATTTTGTATGCAGTGGTGAAAAAATGTCACCCCTAGGTCTATTTGCTCTCTGGAAGACAGCTATATATACATGGTTAGATTAATGTTGGATGAAAAACAACTCTCAATAATCCACAAATCCACAGAAAAAAAGCAAATTTATTCCTCTGACGTCTCGGCCTTAGCCTTCAAGGAGTAAAAAACATATTAACACACTTCATTTTTATATACACAGCTATTTAGTAAAACAATAAAACAAGAAATCAATTAGTAATAATCCAATTTAAATAAATACTCTCCAATTTAAGTCTTCATTAAGACCTTGTGGGTACATAGTATTAAATTTTAAAATATACATAGCTTCCTTATGTATCAAAGCTTGTTTAATATTAGAAATATTATGCCAAGAGCAGTTTTTTTTTCTAGAACTGTGGCCTGAAGTTCTTCATTTTTACTATTATGAAAGTCCTTAAAATGCACAGCTACAGAACTTGTTTCTCTATTATTAATAATGTCCCCGGCGTGTTCCAACAGCCTAACTTTAAATGACCGTTTGGTCTCACCAATATAAAATTTCTTACACGGACATTTAAGGGCATAAATCACACTCTCAGAGTTACAGCTGAAAACACCAAGAGTATTAAATCTAATATTATTAATATGGGAAAATTTATTAACCACAAAACTACAGGCTTTGCATTTCCCACACTTCAAAGTACAGTTGATAAATAAACTACATTGTAAACTAACCACAGGCATCTCAAATCTGCTCTTCACTAAAAAATCTTTTATATTCCTACCTCTTCTATATGAAAATCGTAAATCAACATCCAGCCATAAAGACACATTGTGTAGGGAACTAAAATGATTCCAGTAATGATTAACTAACCTAACCATTTCCTCACTAAAACAACCATATGTTGAAACAAAGCATAAAATGTCCCTCAGAACTTTACCATTTGGCCCATCTGCACACCTAGTATGAACTTTATTAACAACTTTTTTATACCTATAACCATAAAACCTATTATAACTATTTTGTATAACTTGCTTATTATAACCCCTTTGGCTAAAGGTATGCATTAATAAACTCAACTCCTTATTGAAAACAACTTCACTATTACATAGTCTAGAAATCCTAAGAATTTCACTATATGGCAAAGCTTCCAATGTATGTGGAGGATGACAACTAGTGCCATGCACATACTGTGTACCACCATCAAACTTCCTATTAACAGGAGTTACTAGACTCTTTCCATCAACAATATTTAGAATAATATCAAGAAAAGGAATAGATGTACCTTTTTTCAACCCATCAAATTCCAGAGAAAACCTGTTTCTATTTAGGTCTAAAATAAAATTATCCACTAAGGTTTCACCACCTTCGACCGAGCGAATAGAGCTTATTCATTTTTCTTTGACTAATAATTTTTTCGAATTTGATAATTGTTTGTATCGACAAAAACGAGGTACAGTTATGGGGGCAGCTTTTGCCCCCATGTATGCAAATTTAGCTATGGGTTTATTTGAATCAGAGTTTTTATATAGAAAATATTTTTTTCAGAATCATGTTATTAAATATTTTAGGTTTGTGGATGATTTAATTTTTTTGGTCGAAGGTGGTGAAACCTGAGCAGCATCCTACAGTGGTGGCTAACTTTGCGGCACCCATGCAAATGGAAAATAGGTGCATGATCACTGAATCATACACCAATGCACTGTACGAACACATATAAATGCATGGAACTAGCCATACCGAACAGAACCAAGATGCTCTCCTCCAGAAAAGGAAGCCAATCTGCTGGTCCCCTTCCATTAACAAGTTCTACAACAGAAGGAATAAACTGTTGCAAAAAAATGTGAAGTCCTAAGACTGGAAAACCTCCCTTATTAGCCTCAACAAAAAGCTGAGATCCCTCATCAAAACCTCTAAAGCTAGCTATGAAGGCAGAATTGCGGCAGACACTAAAAACAACCACAAAGCCTTCTACAGTTATATCAAGAATCTCCACAGCAATACCCAGATTTCCTCTAAGTTACTACACAATGGTGTCTCCTATACTGAGCCAAGAGATATTGCCCTCATACTGGCCGACAGGTTCAGTGCCAGCTTTACCCCTTTCTCCCCCCTAAAGGACCAATCACAACACCAGAAGAATGCCAGAAACCCAGCATTACTGCAGCACAGGTTAAAGCTGCACTGTCCAAGGCCAAGAATACAACTTCCATGGGACCCAAAAATATCCCTGCCAGTGTTATACATGAACTGGCACCACACCTGTGTGCCCTGTTCAATTACAGCCTCACCTCAGGCTTTTTCCCTACAGAATGGCGCACTGCTACAGTTATCCCTCTCCATAAAGGGGGAGTGGCTACAGACCCTGGAAATTATTGCCCCATTAGCCTGATGAGTCTGATATGTATGGCTATGGAGCACATCATCATGGACCTAATTAACAAGGATATAGGGAATCTCCAAACTATGGATCCCCTGCAATTTGGTTTTGTTAAGGGTAAATCATGCCTGCTCAACCTGGTTGACTTCTTTGAGTCAGTCACCAGAGCTGTGGATGAGGGCAAGACAATTCATACAGCCCACCTTGATCTGGCCAAGGCCTTTGATACCATTCCTCACTCAAGAATTATTGATAGACTCACCAAACTAGGCATCAACCCCTATATCACTAGGTGGGTTGCAAACTGGCTCACAGATAGAACCCACACTGTGAAAGTAGCAGACTCCAGGTCAGACTGCTGACCAGTCACGAATGGAGTCCCATAGGGATTGGTCCTGGGTCCTCTCCTGTTTGACATCTACTTCTCAGAAGTCCAGGCCAACACAGAAGGAATCTGGCTGACCAAGTTCACAAATGATTGCAAGCTGGGAGCCAGTATTAACTCCCCAATTGATGTAGACATCCTACAGAAAGCCCTCACTGATCTCAACGACTAGTGTTGAAACCATGGCCTTAAGCTTAATGCCAAAAAATGCGCCGTCATTCCCTTTGGGAAAAACTCAGTTCCCACTATTTACCAAATTGATGGTAGTCCACTGAACACAGAAGTCTTTATAAGAGATCTGGGAACAGAGGTTGACAGCAACCTCTCTTTTGACCACCACGTTGCCACTATGGTCAGAAAGTCCTTCTATGTGGCACATTTCATTACTAAGGGTTTTGCATCCAGGAAGAAAGAGGTCATTGTCTCACTCTACTCTTCCCTCATTAGGCCAATCATTGAGTACAATGTCCCATTTGGCATGTACCTCACTAGACACTTGTAACAACTGGAGAGGCCGCAAAAGTACCTCACAAAGAGGATCCTAGGCCTTAAACACTTGTCCTATATGGACAGACTCAAAAAACTCCAACTAGTCTCTGACTCATATAGCCTACATAGAGGCTATCTCTGATTAACTTACAAAGCCATGTTTGACCCAGCTCTGTTAGAAATGCTACATATAAAAAAATCCCAATCCCTCTGCACCACACACTCCAGAAACCTCCACCTCATTACCACAATCAACAGAATAAGCTGGAGGGACAGGTTCATAACCCAGAGAATGTCCATGTTATGGAATAGACTTCCCATATGTGTCAAACAGAGCACCTCACTGGCCCTCTTCAAGAGAAATCTTGATGAGTGGATGGGAAATAGAAAATTCACCCCGGGGATCACTCCAGTGGCTCTACACGACAGAGACACTGGGAACTAAGGTTGGGGGGCATGATGCCAGGGTAATCCTATGGGCTAGGCTTGTAAAGGCTCCAGGGCCATTATAATAGTACACACCTATGAACCTATGAGACCCTGTATGATCCTGCACTTAAAAGTAGTGGCAAGAAGGAGAAGTATTAAGTGGTCATGGCTCAGGTGTGCTCATCTATTTTTACCAACTTAAAGCATGAAAATGTGAATATAAGAAAGTGATGAAAAGGACGGAAGTTAGCAGAGGAAAGAACATAAGGTGAAAACCTAAGGAATAAGCAGGATGGAAGTGGTGAAGGTGGAGTAATTTGTTCATGGGAGTGAGATGCTCATATTTTTTAGTTATGAATTGAAAGTAAGTTGGGGAAATTAGTAAGTGAAATAAGAGAGAGGTAAGAGGGTTAGTGTAGGTAGCAGGGGCATACAAACAAACAAACATAGAAGACAGGCAGGACTGACAGAGGAGGTGCAGAAACACTGAGGAAGGGGAGCGCAATGGAGACGTCAGACAAATGGAGGTTGATAATGGTGATGGGAGGCTTGGACAACAGGCAGATGCAGGCATAGGCACAAAAGGGAGTTAACACCAGGATGGTGGATAGCATGGGGTTGCACAGCTGCTGTCCTTGTCAGCCACCATCAAAAGGGAGGTTACTCATCACACTGGGCTCCCTCATTATCGATGCACCTCAATGCATCAATCACCTCAAACTCCAAAATATGCATATAAAAATAAGAAATCCTTGAAAAGACTCTTATGTGGCCCTAGGAATGGGTCTGTAAGAAGTACTCACAATACATCACAGATCTTGGGTACATTTCCTTGCAATTCATGCAATTACTGTCATTATATTGATAGGACAGGGACATTCAGGCATCCCGACACAGGTAAGACATTGCACTTCAAGCTTTTAGCTGACTGTAATACTACCAGTACAGTGTATCTGGCATACTGCACCATCTGTTCCTCCTTTTATGTAGAAATGACCATACACAGTTTATGAGACAGGGTCAGAGGGCATGCATATGGTATACATAGAGAGGCGGACACTAATGGTCTAGCTAGGCATACTATGGATATGGGAGCATCACATAGCTTTAAGTTCATGGTGATGGGGAAAGTCTGGATAGGTAAGAGGTGGGGCAATCGGGAACAGAGTTGAGACAAAGGAATTAGAATGGATTATCAGGATGTGTGCAAATATGGGTAAAAGTTTAAATGACAAAATCAGTATTAAACCTGTTCTGCTGAATAAACCATTAATTAGATAGTTAACTGTTTAGATATTATGTTTTTAACTATGTATAGTTATGCAATGTGTTTTCATTCAGTTTCTTCTGATTTTGAACAAGTTTTAGTTGTAAATGTTTTTATGCATGCAAGAGTTAATATGCACAAGTGAAGTGATTTTTACTGGGAAATGTGACTCGTTGGAGCTTTGTATAAGAAATGGGGAAATGATGTATTGTATTGTCTGATGAAGCAGCTTTGGCTGGGAAAGCACTCTCCAACCCTGCCAAAGTATCCTTCTGTGGCAGAACTTGAATGGCTAATGCTATATTCCCATCTGTTGGGCTTAATGTAGCCTGTTTTTCCAATCTTATGCACCATTGAGCAATATTTAAAAATATTGCATGTAAAAATGCGGCATGTCACATAGGACATTGGAAACCAGCACATCTGAGCTGAGCTGTGCTAAAACCCGTATGCTTAACAGTGCTTAGCAGTGTGCAAACCAGCCAAGTGATGCCAATCAGTGCTTAAGCAATTTCAGTTGTTATTGTGTTTATGTGGTGTTTAGCAGGGCTTAGCAGGTCTTAACAGAGCTTAGTTGAGCACAGCAGGCCAGAATTTGAAAATAATTTGCATAATTTATATTTTGAACAAAAATTTCAACTTGCCCTCCCATGTATTCAAACTTTGCACTTACTGCACATGAGGCTGTAGCTCTACCCATATAACTATGTGGATAACTGAAATTTTGCTATACCTTTAGATGTACCATTGAGCTACCTTTATACAGTGCTGAGCACCACGGTGCACCATGCAAACCCGCTCAGCTATACTTAAACTTGACCTTTAGAAAAATAATTAAAGGCATACCATTTCTATTTTTAGATGTCTGGTTTCTTGGCACTGCTTATCATTGCTGTGCTCCACACCCCACCATGCAAACATGATTTTTCAAAAAAATAAAAATTAATTAAATTACATTGCTATACTCCAATTAGACAGTGCAGGGAGTGTATTACTCACATGTAGACAAAGTTAGCACCACACTCCCTACACTGATTCAATAACCATATCCCATGGCTCTCCCTCAGCAATGCACCATGATTAATATGCATGGCACGCTGCCGAGGAGGAACCATGTATACGGACACGGTAACATTCCATGTAGGCTCTACACTATGCCTACAAGGAATTTATTAAATCTAGGGCCATGTTTTTAATACTATTACATTCCTGCACAAAATATGAAAACCTTGAAGTTATATATGCAACTCTTACCATTTGTCCTTTCAAAATGGGGATGTTCACTAGCGTAGTGTAAAAAAGAGTTGCAGCATGTGGGTTTTCAATATATTTTTGAAATATATTGAGAATTCTAACATCCTTAATAATGAAGACATCAAGATAGTATAATTAATTTTCAAAAACTTTATCAATAAGTTTAAGAAATTATGTATTTTCAATGCAATGGCTAAAATCTCCAAAATGGTTCTCATCACTCTTCCACAATATACAGATTTCATCCAAAAATCTAGTGTATACCACACAATATTGAAAAAATACTGAATTTGTAACAAACTTTAACTCCCATGCATGTAGTAACAAGTTTGCAAAACTGGTGGCACCTGATGCCCCCATTGCCACTGCACTATTTTGCTTGAATACTTTTCCTTCATAATAAATATAATTATGTTTCAGAAGCAGTCCTATCAGATTACAAAGGGTAGAGATGTCATTCACTGATAAGTGGGCCAGGGTAAATAAAATATCTTCAAACCATTCTAAGCTCTGCACATGCAAAATGACAGTAAAAAAGTTATTTTGCATCAATCATAACAAATATGATATATTTTCTATATTCAGTATAACTGAAAAACTCCAGGGAATATTTCAGTATATATGCTTTTATATCAAAAAATCTTTTAACTTTTTATCTCTTTATACTGTGAGTGGATATGTTTTTAAACCACATGCTGATGGGGGAGGAGGTCATTTATATCTTTGTGGACTTTTGGTATTCCAGATACTGATAGAATTCTAGGGTGTTTGTTTACAAGAAACTCATATGAGTATATGTGTCATTATCAATGACCTCTTGCATCAATAAATCATATAAAATGCAATTTATGTAAAAATAAGAGATGTTCATAGGTTTATACTAGACTATCTGCCCTAAGGCATTTATAAGCCTAGCCCAAATTTTTGTGGCTTACGCCACCCCTTATATGAAAAAATACTGTGCCCATTAGTTTGTTGTGCCTCTGTCCAGCAGTGACACAGAGATGATTCCCAGGATAAACCTACGATCTCCCATCCACAGGTCAAGATTTCTCTTGAACAGAGCCAGCGAGGTGCTCTGCCTCACATGGATCGGGATTTTATTCCACAGCATAGGGAGTCTCTGAGTGATAAATCTATCCCTCCAGCACGTCCTATTTATATCCGTGCTAAGGTTTAAGTCGCTTGCTCTGGTGGTTTTGGTGGATTTGGATTTTTTGAGGTGGAGCATGTCCATTAATTCTGGGTTGGACATGGCCTTGTATGTCAGGCACATGTCACCTCTGAGCAGACGGTATGCAACTGAATAGAGCTGGAGTTTCTTCAATCTGGCAGCATATGACAGATTTTGGAGTCCCTTTATCCTTTTGGTGAGGAACGTTTGGGGTCTCTCGCTGCAGATGTCGGGTGAGTTACATCCCGAATGGGGCATTGTACTCGATCATTGGTCTGATAAGTGAAGAGTACAGAGGAACAATGACCTCACTAGATCTGGATGTGAATCCCTTCATGATCAGGTGGGCAATGTAGAAGGTCTTTCTAACCACTTTAGCAACGTGAGTGTCAAAAGAAAGGCCACTGTCAACCTGGGTCCCCAGGTCCCTGATAACCTCTTCTGTGCTTAGTGGATTGCCACCTATATGGTAGCTTGGGGTTACCTTGTTTTTCCCGAAGGGTATGACTATACATTTTTGGCGTTTAACTTCAGGCCATGGCTCTGGCACCAGCTATCTGTTTCCGTGAGTCCCTTCTGAAGGATATCCGTGTCCGATGCACTTTCCACTATGGCGCCCAGTTTGCAGTCGTCTGCAAACTTTGTCAGCCAAAGTCCTCCCATGTTGGCCTGTACTTCTGAGAAGTAGATGCCGAACAATAGGGGGCCAAGGACCGAGCCCTGTGGGACACCACTTGTGACTGGCTTGGAGTCTGACATAGCGCCAGCAACTCTAACCCTGTGGGTTCTGTCCTTAAGCCAGTTTGCAACCCATCTTGTGACATATGGGTTTACATTTAAGCTGGTAAGTTTTTCTACAATTCATTAATTGTTGCAAACATATATGTATCACCCTCAATGGTATTTAACATCCTACCTACATAATCCACACTATCTATTATAACGATTCCTCCCCTATGTCTGATTTCATGATATATATATATATATATATATATATATATATATATATATATATGAAACAACCACGAAACCCCGTAAGATAAATGACAAAATCCAATAGCAGATAGTCAGCAGCTGAATTCTTTCCAATTGAGGCTGACTTACGTAACCTCATCATTAAGCAACAGCAAGAATTGTACAGTTTGTATGGCGATACCTCTACCGATGTCTATATACAAGATCTGATGGACAAGGTAGCACGCTATGAGAACAAACTAATGGATGTTAAGAAGAAGAAACTTGTACGTGATGTTGGTGATTTCAAAAAGCAACATGTTTTCACGTGGCCGAAATATAATGCAGCCAGGAATTCTAATGAGTTAACGTATGCACAGACACTAGAGGGTGCTAGTGTCCGTTCAAGCACTACTTACAATCAAAAGAAGGGTAGCACACATGATGTGCACACGCAACGTCAACACGTGGAAAGAAGGGGAACGTCTGAAGAGACACCACTAGTGCAACAGGGAGAAATACGCCACGATATACTTCAATTTGTGCCAGGGGTACAGTCACCACCCCAGGTGGATTCCACTTATTCTACTCCACTGGAAGCTCCAATATCTACGACTATTGCAACGGATGCATCGGGTGATGCATCAAGGCCCAATTTGGATGTTAGAAGGAAGTTGATTGCTGACAATCCACACAATGGCGACCCTTTGGCTTTTCCATTGCCATTCAAACCAGCGAGGAAGAAATCTACAGACATGGAGGTCTCCAGAGGAGCGAAACGGAAGGAAGCACCATCAAATTACCAGGTACGGACTATAAAGAAAATGTGGGCAAACGACAGTTAGTGTGGAATATTTCAAAACACACTTTGTCAACAGCAGAAATTAGTCTGCTTAATAAGGGCTTAAAGTTCATTCCTTCTACCAGTATAGATCACAGTGAAGTATTGATAGCTTTAAGACTTTTTGCCCGAGAAGTTGCCCTTAAATTATCTTTAGATAACCAGCTGGAGACACATAAGGTTACTTTTAAAAAACGAAGTAGCTTTACACCTTGTCTACCCTCGCATTTGGAAGTTTTTCTTAATGCTATGGACAATGACATCTACAATGACAGTTTGTTTTTTGGTCAGGATAATGTAAATAATTTAACAACAGAAGAGCGTGCAGCTCTTGAAAGCATTAGGAACAATACTGACATTATTGTCAGACCGGCTGACAAAGGGGGACCCGTCGTTGTTCTGGATAGCACCTTCTATAGTGGAGCTATGTTGACTATGTTGCGAAGTGATGCCTACGTACAAATTGACTTACTTACAGTTAATAATATTATATTACAAATTCAGTCTGCTTTGTTAGATTGTTTGAATATTGACAGTATGAGTAAATATTTATTTGACTATTTTTCTGTGCCATGCCCCGTTGTACCTAGATTACATGGGTTGCCAAAAATCCACAAGGACCCTCAGTTACCATCTTTTAGACCCATCGTAGCTAGTGCTGGATGGGCTACTGAACCCATTTCTATATATTTAGATCTTGAATTGAAGCAGATCTTGAGGCAATACACATATGTCCTTAAAGATACAGAAGAATTTCTGCGAGCACTATATGGATTTTTCACTGATTATGGCTATAATGATTCAATAATGTTTGTGACAGCAGATGTGGAATCCCTTTTCACGTGTATTCCCAACTCTGTCGGAATTGAGATGGTATTTGATTTGATGATTAGCAATAATTTTTTGCCCAAAGCTAAAGCGGAGTTTTTATGCTTTCTCCTAGAACTTGTTTTAGATAACAATGTTTTCTTGTTTGATAACAAGTACTACAAACAGGCCAGGGGCATAGCTATGGGCACCAGTTGTGCCAATAGCTATGCCAACCTGGTCATGGTTGCTTGGGAACAACGGCACCTTGTTTCTAATCCATCTATGAAATTCTTTAGACGTTTCGTAGACGATTTGTTTATTGTGATCGATGATGCCCATTTTGTGAGTCAGGACTTTTTTGGCTATTTAAATTCCACCAGCCAGTTTTTGAAATTCTCTGGTACTTGCTCCAAATTTAGTATTGATTTTTTAGATGTTAATATCTATGTGGAAGGTGCTGTTGTTATGACAAAGCTGTTCAGGAAAGCTTGCTATCAACCATCATACTTGCATAGACAGAGTATGCACAACCCAGCCTGCTTTACAAACATTATTAAGGGGCAAGCCATGAGAACATCACGCTTGTGTTGTGATGATAGAATCTATATGGAAGAAATGGATAAGCTACAAGAGGGATTTTTGAGTAGAGGCTATCATCAGGGGGAGATTGATCAGGTGTATACACAAATGCCTTACCTTAGGGATAATCGGGCAAGACCATATTTTGGGACAAGTAATATTAGTCGATCAGTTCATAGAGACAAGTTGGGTGCAAATGTCTCTATTACTCTTCCTTATTGTAGTAACATTGCCAAGATTAAGAAAATGGTGTCCGCTAATTGGAACATCTTAACTTCAGACAACAGAACCAGACTCTTAATAGGTAATTGTCCCCATTTTGTGTATAAGAATTGTCAAACAATACAACAGAAGATTTGTTATACTAATTCCACACATTTTGAAAGTTGTCCTATTTGGCAGTTGGGCACTAAGAAATGTAATCAATGTTTACAGTGCCAATATATTAACGAATCTAGGTTCTTTAGACACCCAGATACAGGGGTCCTTTGGAACATTAAATGCTCTGGTTCTTGTACTTCGAAGAACCTTGTATATGTTGCACAGTGTCAAGTTTGCTTCTGTTATTATATTGGCAAGACCAATCGCTCCTTGAAGGAGAGAATTCGTGATCATTATTACTGTATACGTAGAAATGAAACATACAATGCCCTTGCCAAACATGTAATGAATACTAATTTTACACATACTTTTTCATTTCAAATTTTACACATAGTTCCAGAAAATGCTAGGCTGGGTGATGTAGTTAACTTAACTGAGACAGCGGAAGTCAAATGGATTCTGAGATTGGGGGCACACCGCGGAAGTGGTTTAAATGAAACTGTTCCACTTAAGCCTATTTTGCATGGTAGACCCCTTAGATAATAAGTTGTATATTGTGTGTAATTATACATGTAGTCTATATCAACTTAGGTCGCCCCCAGGATACATGTTGGTGAATGCCCTCATCTCTAGGTTAGAAACAGCAATGAATATTATACAGCGGTTATATTTATAAATATTATTGTAATACTAAGCTCATTTTGTATGTGAGATTTTATGGGTAATTAAGTATACATTCAATGCATTTTATTCATTACAGGGTGTTTTTATTATTTTTGTTAAAGCACCTGGGCATATGTTTTGTGTATGTTTATTTCATTCCAAATAGGAGTATATCGCAGCTTTATTCCGATTTATATCTGAAATGTACCCATATTTTGAATATAGTAGATACTGCTTTTATATTGCAAATAGCAGTTCTGTAATTATGTGTTTTAATTATGCACTTGTAGAGTCTAATTGTTAATTGATTAATTGATGGTTGAAGCTAATAGTATATATGGTTGTGCAAAGTTTTTTAAGGAGTTAACGTCTGAGGAAGCGGACTGGAGTCCGTGAAAGCGCTTACGTTTTGCCTTGTTTGTTTTATTAAATTTTTTACTTGGAAGTGCTTCGGATTACATTTCTTTATTGTTCAGCTGCTGACTATCTGCTATTGGATTTTGTCATATATATATATATATATATACCCACATCACTAGATAATTCTCTTAATAATAAGTATTCATTTTTATTTAAGTTATATCCCTTTTCACTTCAGTTATTGTCAAGGACTTTAATTCATATTCCCAGAAACGTTCTAGTTGTTGTATAGTGGAGTGTAAGGGAAATTCAAAACACTTTTCTTCTTGAATTTACTGTCAAGGACTATTCCTTTTGACTCAAATAGAATATAAAAAATGAACTTCCTTAAGAATAATTTGAAGTTTACCAATGAATATGCATAATTAAATGAAGTAGATTGAATAGAAGACAATTCTTTGCTTGAAAACTGAAAAGTGTGTTGTATCTAAAATAATATTACTATAGTTAAAAACCTTGAAATATTCCTATTCCCAAACAAATCCATCACTTTTAATGGGGTTAGATGTTAAATCTTTACCATCAATGACATTATTGACTATTCCGTTTTTCTTCTTCCACCTCTTCCCTCTCTATACAGCCCTCAAGAAGTTCAACTGTGTTGATGAACCCTGTTGTTCAACTATTATGACCATCGTAAGGGGGACATCTAAAGAGTCTTCTAAATTAGCAGAAAACTCACCCAGTTCCTCCCTTCTGTTTTCTCCATAGTTCCACATTACTCCATTATATCCAGGTTTCTGTGTTTCATGAAAAAGAAATGTACACTCTACTCTATTTGCCACAGATTAGGTAATGGGTATACTATCTTCTGATCATAATCCTTACTGTCCATTTCCAATTTGTTGTGGTTACAATTTTTTGAAATTTTACATTTGTTTTCCACTTCATTAAATGTTTTCTCTTACATATTCTTGTACTCCAACTGGGTTGCTCTGGTTACCTTGTACATTGCCATTTACCACATCTGAACTGAGATTCTAGATGCTAGTGGATCCACACTGGAAAAAAACATGAAACCCCAAACCAATAAAGCACAATTGAGGGTCTAGCAGCTCCCCGAAGAGAAAGAACCATGAACACCACACACATAGAGCTGCCTCCAAACCTTGTAAGAAGAACATCAGCCACCAGTGAATTTAGCATGTAATGTGGACTTAGCCAAAATGGCGCCCTAGGCGAAGTAGTGCTCCGGGGCCCCTTAAGCCCCATCCACTCCATACATGAAACACCCCTATTTGAGCCACACCCACTGGGTCATTCCCCAAGAAAGCCACTCCAGTCATTTCCTTAAATTATTTAAATGCTTAGGAAGAAAAAGATACCTTGTAATCTAGTTAAACTGCAGCTACCTTTGCATATGTATTTTCTACTTGAAATACCAGAGCCAGATCATGGTAAAGTAGAGTCCTAGGAAGGGTAATAGACCGCCACCCCAGAGCAACTCCCAGCAACAGCCCCCTCCTCAGCCATTCCAGTGTTCCATTATTTGGTTATCTCACCAATTACCATGCATACTGTTCTATTTGCTTCTACAATGATTACAGATATTGAAATAAAGTAGCACAAACACAGATAGCCATTTGCTAAACAGACATTACAGTCTCACAATAAAAACAGACTTGGCACGAGCAGTAAACTTTTCTGTCCTTGAAACTTACATTCATTGAAATGGCAAAACTCATATTCATTGAAACGGCATGAAAACTCACATTCATAGAAATGCATCTGGTTGGTGGAGAATTAAGTTTACCTTTGAGCTGTTTTCAAACAGACTCCTTGCACACATTTTTTAGGGTCATGCATTCATGTATTTAATCTTTAATTCACCTTCCTGATTTTATTGAATTGTATTCCTTGTATAATACAGCACCACTTGATAGAATGTTTTAAACTTGTAGTTTTAAACATTCTTTTAATAAGCAATGAAACAAAATGTATGAACCAATAACTATCCATTCCAGAAAATTTCAAAAGGCCACTCAAGACTTCTATCATTATAATCCACCAATATTATTCCACACGCACAATCTCTGCAGAAGTAAAAGCATCTGAATTCCACATTAAAGAAATCTGTAACTAATGAAGAGGTTGCTACTGGCAAACAACTTTATATATCAATATTATCTACAAATTCAGTGCCTGCTGCCCTTGAAACATTAATTGCCTATATTACATTACAAATTGGTAAGTTGGTAATATTGCAATAGGAAATGACTAACAAGTTCACAGTCACTAGGCATCTCATACAAAAGGATATACTCAGGAGTGTAGAACCCCTATCCCCCTTTATAATGCACCAAATAATCAAAAATTGTACAGGCACTGCATATCAACACTCCATCTACATGGTGTGGGAGTAGAATCCACAGCCTTCTGCACCAAAGGGAATAATGCTAACACTGCTTTCAGATTTTACAACACAGTGTGCCATTTGATGAACAAAAAACAGCTAGTTGCACACTGAAAACATTTACACTTGTTCACATTCACATCAGGCATGTGTATAGCTATCATATATATGTATGTGTATATGGTGTGTATGTGTATACGTGGTGGGTTGGGGATGAGGAATGAAGAGACACTCTATGTACCTGTATAATACCAGTCACTTGAAATAGACAACTATGGCTATTTGAACCTCTGCTGTCATCCCAGTCTAACACCAGTGGGATGGACAGACAGTGACTGTCTTTTTTTTTGGGGGGGGGGGGGTTACTTTTCCCATATAGGATTTGTGCATCTTCACAACTCTGTCTCATTAGGTTTAAACACCGAAACAGGGCAGAATTAAAACAAACAACATTTATTAGTTAATTAAACAAAATAAGGGTAAGCACTTTTGCGATAACAATCACTTCTTCAGACCATCAAAAACCAGTCTTAAGCAGCACACACATTTAAATAGCTGGCAATCGGTCATTTAATGAAAATGTCCTATCAAAACAAGTTCCTCTTCCCTACCAACCTACCTTATTCAAAAAAGATTAATCAAAAAAGCAGTGATGACACCTCATTCAGTCTAAAGCACCTACCCTGGACAAAACCTATGATCATTTGGCCAACCAGAAAAAAGCGCTCCATCGACCAATATCTACTGCAAATGGAGCACATGCCCTCAGTAAAAAACAGTCACATTTAACCTATACACTAACAATAGAAAAGAAGTTGTAACTGAAAAAACAAACCAGCATATGGTCAGTGATGAAATTAACCTGGGAGAATCGTTCAGTCTGTTCACCGGCTGATGACAATAAAACAGACCATTGATAAAATCCTTAGCATTAATCTTGATCAATACTAAAAAAAAAAAATCCTTCAACGGATCATGAAGGAGACGGGCTGATCCATAAAGCATCTTCCTGATTGAAAACCTGTCTTGTATTTAGGGAGGATAGCTTATAGCTAAAAAGCTAACAGACATGCATTACAAAATATTCAGGCGGGCAATAAAAGATCCAAACAAGGGGAGTCACTCATTCAACAAAATAACTAAGAAAGAACAAAACGCGCACTTAGAATTATATACATCAAGCTTGAGTATTAACACCAGAAAGAAACTTTAACCACACAGTCTACCAAAGTAGATTGCAAAACATTCAATGGCCAATAATGAACAACCTCCATTCTCCTCATAAATGGGCAATCCTAGCCAAGAAGCAACATTCAGAAACCAATCAAAAAGATGGAAACACTCCCCATTCAAATCAGTGATCAATGGCTAAAAACACATCGCTAATCAACATGTAATAAAAATTGTAGATCTTAAGCTGCAAGTCAAACATGTAATATAAATTGTAGATCTTAAGCTGCAAGTCAAACAGCTGACTTTTCTAGTGCTGCCAATGAAAATAGATGAGAATTCCCAAGTGAAGGGAGTTGCTCAACCTACAAAAAGCTGATGTGAGTAAAGCATACACTTCTATTGAAAAAATTTATTAAAAGCATTAAACTTGAGCGTTAGCACTGAAGGGAAAGAAAAGGCTAAAACCCAAAGACCAACCTACAAAACATTCAGTGGCCTAAATGGCCAATAAAACCAACCACATCGGGTGGTCAATACACTTCAATATTGCCAATTAAATTCCATACACACAAACAAACACAAGCACTTTCTCTTGCATCCAGAAACCTAGTTTAAACTACACAAACATACACACACAAATACACTTACTTACCTTCTTTTTAAACGAAACGGCCATACACATACACACGGAATTAATCCCTCTCAAAGTGCTTGTTTAATTTCCACGTGCCACCATAAAATGTCTTTACATCGGTGTTGGTGATTGGCGAAAGTGCATATGACATACATATATTTCTTCTTAAAGGTAGTGGAAGCCTCCTCATCACACTGCAGGTATAAAAGTGGGAGAGCAATTGCTCCTCCCCCTCAACCTGAGATTCTGGCACCCTATGGTTTATTTATTCATTTTAATTAATGTACTTTTCTTATTATGTGTTTACATAATAAGAAAAATAAATTAATTAAAATGAATAAATGAACACAAACTGCGCCCTTTACTGTATGGCGCCCCAGGCGGTTGCCTAGTTCGCCTATGCCTAAGGCCGGCCGTGGGACTATATTATATATCATAAAAGGTATACAATGAAACAGTCTATTCACCAGAGAAGTACACCATCACCTTTCTAAAATCCAACTTGTTTATTTCTAAGACAAAGTTATGTGCCTTTGTCCTGCTGTCATACAGGACTTCATCAGAAAAGAAAAACAGTTTTCCCCTCCATTTAAATACATTCAACCTTTAATTGAATAGTAATGTATTTCGGCTTTTCTCGGTTAGGGGTCACCACAGCGGAACTCCGGTCTGCTAATGATTGGCAGTGGATTTTTATGGTGCCGAGTTGCCAGCCCAATGCACAACCTTCAAAGAAGGCACAGAAGGACAAAGTTCATCATGAAGGACAAGTGGTTACTTACCCAGAGTTTGTTTGTTGGTGTTACAGCTGTTTGTTTATGTGAGGTTTCGGCAATTTCATCTTGGTCTTGTCACATACCTGCATGTCTTTAAATGTCACTCGACCACAGGGAGGATATGCAGACTTCACACAGAAGGTGCTCCAGCCGAGACTCAAATGGGAGAACCTCTTGCTGTGAGGCAACAACGCTAACCACTGCACTACCGCGGCCTTCTTCAACCTTAAATTAAATAATTGTTAAAATTCCATAGTATTTAACTTCTTAAAGGTATGCATACAAAAAACGTGGGAATGTATAGATGTGGGGCATGCAAACAATGTCCTTATATGAGTAATTCAGAAATTATAGAATTAGTTTCTGGAAAGAGGGCTATAATAAAAAGGGCATATTTTAATTGCAATAGTACTGGGGTGATTTATATTGTGATATGCAACCAATGTGTGTTATTTTCAGTCTAACTTATTACACCGAAAAGCAAAATTTCAAATCCAACAAGACTGAGATGAAATTGCCAAAACCTCACAAGAACGATCACCCAGAGCACAGATGGACAAACTCTGGGTAAGTAGCAACATCTCTGGAACAACAAAGCAGCAAAAAACTGCAAACCTAAGCAAACTAAACCCATCCATTGGGGGGCTTCACTCCTCACACCCCAACACCCTCCTAAATATGCCAACTCTGAGATTGCACTACAGTGAGGAAAGGACAAAGTTCATCATGAAGGACAAGTGGTTACTTACCCAAAGGCTGTTTGTTGGTGTTCCAGCTGTTTGTTTATGTGAGATTTCGGCAATTTCATCTTGGTCTTGTCAGATTCGAAAGTTTGGATTTTAGTCTTATCAGGAAGATCCATCATTTTATATAGGAAAAACAGAAAGGACCTTGAGGAAACAGGTACATGAACACATTTATGATATTAATAAAAATAATGAAAATAATGCTTTGGTGAAACATAAAAATACTGCCACAAGGGCAGGTTTAAGTTCTCTGTGCTAGAACAGATAAAAAGGAACCCGAGAGTGTGTCAATGGCAAGAGTTTTTAGAATACAGAGAACTAATCTAGTAGTTGGCTTTAGAAGCAAATAAACAGCCTGGTCTTGATGAATGTGTCTCCAATATACCCATATTAAAATTAAAGGCAGCTAAACTGTAATTGTTAAGGAATGTAATGATTGTTTTATATGTATTTGGTTTTATGAATGCTTATATAAACATCAGCATATTAGTTTGTTGTAACTACTATTTGTTCAGGGTCCACTTCAAAAGACACATTACACCAAATGGCGTTTGATGATCTTTATTAAAATTCCATAAACATAACTTATTGACCAATATTTTAGTTTATTAACCATAGCATACGCATCCATATAACTGTTAACTAGGGCAGTGTAACCTCTCTCACCCCTGACCCAATAAGCATTGTTCTAACCTCCACTCACTATTTTGCTTATGGAGCAGTGTCGCATCACTCACTTTCATTTCTCACTTATTGACTTAAACAGCCAATCAAATAAGCAACATCCTTACCTCTGCTTGCTAACATTTACTTGTCAAGAAGATCACTTTCATTTCCCAACTCATTGAACCTCCAGCACCAGAGGGGGAACTGAAGAGGGACAAGCCTGCCCCTCTTCTCCACCCACCAGCCTGACCAGGCGCTTCCCGCTCCTTCATACCAAACTTCCAACAAAATCTTCCAGAACAAATTTAACTGTACATTAACACACAGTCTGCCAATCTTCCCACTATCAACTTACCCAATCCTTCAAACATATCAACCACCATCCAAGATTTATTAAAGTAACATAACATTGCCACCTGTGCAACTATACTAATCAGAGCTAACTCCAACCTTGTACCAAAGTATCACCCATGAAGCTATTTGTTTTTTTTTTTTTTTACAGCTAACAAATCAAATAAACCCTGGCCTACATCCACTAGAACCCCCCCCCCCCCCAAAAAAAACAATGCCTTGCTTAAACCATCACACTCTTGCATCAATAGAAACCTGTTCCTCATATATCCCCAATTCAAACACATACCTTGCAATGCCCTGTGAAACCCTTCACCTAGCCTTAACAGGAGTCCAGATCACATACATCCTTCCAATTGCCCACTTGATGATGCCAAATCCAAAAAAGAACAGTACTAAACTCTCAAAGTAGCACAAACCACTGAGCAACCCTTCTGCATAGCCTTTCCACAGGAAAACTGAAACCCAACTACCACGCCTACAAAATCCAACCCAAAATCACATTGTCATGACTCCTTCCACCTGTGGACAACCCCAAACTCCCAAAAACAATCCACAAACCTGCTCTACTCTGCTGCTGACATACCTCAAACTCTCTTGCTTCCACACTACTCCCAAACTGCGCTAACTCTGATATGCCTTAATCACAACCTTATAAAGTAGGTAGTAATAGATAATAGTACATGCAAACTCATTGAGCATCACTCCAGCGACTGACACATCCAGACCCGCAGAATCCATCACCTTTCAAATCTACTTCCTTAATGTGATTCCTTACCCAGTTACACTTGCATAAAACCCATTAAACCCCTCCCTAGCTTACCTCATTTCCTCCCAATCAACCTACATTCCCATTTAACCCTTTCATCCCCCTCCCAAACTAGCTTCCTTCCCCTACCTTCTTGAATTCCATTTCCCTTAACCCCAACCTGAAAATGTCCCTGGACAAATTGGTTTGGTATCAAACCTCATATATTAGGTGTAGTTTTTTTTTTCCTGATAGTAGCTATTTGTGTGCCAATTTTAGTTATGTATAGATACCTTTAAGAAAGTAAGTACTATAGAAGTTTATCAATTATTCAATTAAAGGCTGAATGTATTTAAATGGAAGAAAAAATATATATTTTTTAGTTCTGATGAAGTCCTGAAAGAGAGCAGGAAGACATTGCTTCACTTTGTCTTTCAAATAATGAGTTTGAATTTTAGAATGGTTCTGGTGCACTTCTTTGGTGAATGGATTATTTCATTGTACACCTTTTATTATATATCATATACTCCATGCTACATGAAATTCTTTGGTGGGTGGTGTTCCTTTTACAAGCTGTGGAGGCAGCTTTATGTGTGTGATGTTCATGGTTCTTTCTCTTTGGGGAGCTGCCGGACCCTCCATTATGTTTTATGAGTAGGAACTATTTATATAGGCACCCCAAACAGATACCAACCTAGTTAACAACAGAAAAACATGATACTTATCCTTAAGAGTGAAACTGAATATATCCTAAAATTATAGACCAATAACTAGCTTTCTGCTAATGTATAACTATATAATGGGATTGATGCTGACAGAGGTTATAAACTTTTAGAAGAAAATGCAATCATGGCAATAGAACAAAAGGGTAACAAAAGAAAATCATATGGAACAAAAGATCATTTGTTGTTAAAGCAATAATAGAGAATTGTAAAAAGGTGAAGAAGCTAAGTATTGCATGGATAAACTACAAAAAAGCATTTGACAGCATCCCACATTCATGGATAAAACGTGCTTAAAAATGCGTAAGATACACCCTACATTAATTGATTACATTACAGTGACCATGAAACAATGGCAAACCACTTTGCTGCTAAGTCATGATAAAGGACAAATTATTATCCCAGGGAATAAAAATTCAAAGGGGGTATTCCTTGCTGCTCGTTTGTTTTGCCCTTAACCCATTAAGCTGTCTACTTAATAGATTAGGTCATGACAATAATTTGGCTTTCAGGAAATAGCAAACTGTAAAGATTTCTCATCTTCTTTTTGTCAGTGATTTAAAACTGTACATTTGCTCAGATGAGTAACTGAAAACAGAACCGCAAGAGGTCAAAACTCTCTCAGGTGATATAAGATTGCAGTCTGGTGTTGATAAATGTGCAAAAGCAATCTTTAAAGCAGGAAAGCTGCAGCACCAGGAAAATATCAGTCTGGGACAGGAATGTGATATAAATTAACTTGAGCAAGAAGGAGTATGTAAATATTTGGGAACTGATGAAGGATCAGCAATAAAACATGGACAAATGCAAATAAAACTATGTAAGGAATATTTTAGAAGAGTAAAATTAGTACTAAAAACAGCCCTGCATCTAGGAACAAAGTCAAAGTTATAAACCAATTTGCTCTTCCTGTTTTAAGTTACAGTTTTGAGATGACTGACTGTCCCCAAAAGATACTGGATCAGTTGAACGGGAAAACAAGAAAAATGTTTCGTGCTTATTAAATGATTTATAAAAATCAGTGTATACCAACATTATATATTCCTCATTCTGTAGGAGGTATGGGCCTCCTTGAATATGATTACATGTATAGATCTGTGATTGTAGGACTGCATACATATCTGCTCACTTCACAAGCTCCAAGCATAATGAAAGTTTTAAAACATGAAGAGAACAAGCCTAAGATGGCTGCCCTGCTTAGTTTTGCAGAAGTATATTGGTGTCAAGCAGAATGGAAATCAAAGCAGAAGAAACTAAAAATCAGGCAGCAAGTGAATGTGCCAAAAAAAACAAAAGAAAGAATATAAGGAAAAGGATCAGATAAGAAGGCAAGAAATGTGTAAGAGGCATAAATATCATTGCTAGTACAGAAAACACCTAGAACAACCTCATGCTGATCAGGATCTGATGCAGGAATCGTTATGGAGAGGTGAATTTAAACCAAGAGATGAAAGGCTGATATTGGTAGCCCAGTACAGTGGACTACATATAAGTTGGTTTACAAAGCCCATTATACATTTCAAAGAAACAGACAAATGCAGGTTTTGTAAAACGATACTGGAAACTGTCACACAGCTTGTTGCTGGGTATGATACAATAATGGCAGAAGGACTATATACTGAAAGGCACAATAATGTGGCAAGACAGTTGCACTGGGGATTGTGCAAACGCTGTAATACTGAAGTAGTTGAGAAGCATTGGTAACATAAACCACAAAGCATTATAGAAAATTAAGTCTATATCACATGGGATCACCCATTACCAGCAGTTCAAAAAAGAGATGCGAGAAAACCAGATATAGTAGTCCATGAAAAGAAAACAAAAGAAGCACTGATAACTGAAATTGCTACACCCAGTGATTCCAGTGTTTTACATACAGAGAGACACAAAGTTATAAAACACCATCATTTGCAGACAGAAATGAGGGAAACATGAAAGAAGGATACCCAAACAGTTTCAATAGTAACTGGAGCAATGATCTCATAAAAAAGAATTTATAGTCATATTTAGATATGCTACCAATGCATATAACTCCATATGAATTGCTGAAGAAGTCAGTTCAGGGCACATGGCTGGTGCTGCGAAGAGCACTTTTGGCTAACATGAAGTGTTGAAACAATGCTAATCTCATGAACTTTAATCATACTTAGACTTAGCAATGGGGTCCATTACTATCATAGTATTAGAAACCCAAAACACTTGGAGAAATGAAACCTGGAAAATATACTGTCTATGTGCAGTCCTCCTATTATACATAATTTATTTTTCAGCAGTACATTACACCATGTTTGCTGTATCTTAAATATCCACATCCATTAGTTATTCACATAAGTTCACACCTTCCACAAATAGTTGTGCACATTAACTGTGCATATTTGTGCACATAGTTGGATCCATACTGACACACAGTTGTAGCTCTGACATGTGAGCATTCATTGGCTTACTGCTAATGTGCTGTAATAATGCTCACAGGAGTGTCCTCTGCTCATTAAGAGCAGGATAAGTGACATACACATGTTGTCTACATTTGCATAACAGTATATGTGTATGTGCTTTGCTTTGAAATTCATAGCTTGTTTACCTATGCATGTTGATGTTACATGATTGCCCATTACTGTGTATGTGTGTTGTACACATGGCCAGTTCTGTGGACACCAGCAATCATTCTGCACATGTGACATACATTTTCCATTTGGTTAAATGTAGCTTGGTTTGTCTTCTACAGCATTCTGTTTGCTGTGCACATGCATTTGCAGTGTGTCAACTTACCTTGTCCTGCTTTTCCCCTGATGTGGGTCGAGGTTGTCCACCTCCAATCCACCGTCATATTTCCCTATTATATTTTGCAGATATATTTGCTTTTTTTGCAGTTATTGACCATTCCCATGTATTAGTCTGACACAGAGAACATGTGCTAAATGTATGGCTGTTGTATGATGCAGGACATCTGCATACGAGTCATTGGCTACTGCTTGCAATACATCCTTGTTCTCATTATACTTGCGTGTTAACCAATTTACTTTGTTGACATCACTGTGTGAACCTGCTATATTTATTAAGCTGTAGTGTTATATTTTTGTAAATATTCTTACATGTCATTGGTGTGTGTATGTGTCTTGACCTTGATTTTATGTACATTTCATTTATATCATTGACAGTCATACATACACATCTACACCTGTGTGTTGCCTTTGACATGGCATATGTGTATAACATATACAGATTCTATTACATGTTTGTTTGGGTTGTGTACACCTACTTGTGTATGTAGCAGCCATTTTGTTGTTTTTCTGCAGTATGTTTGTTTGGCACTATTTGCCTTTCATATACATTGTCTTAGGTTTGGTTCTGTCCTCTGCTGGAATTATCAAGCATTGTTAGACCTGCATTTATGCATCTGTGATGTTGGTTGGCTTATACCTGCATTGCTGACAGCATACTCGGATATATGTTTATTTATCCATTTTGTACTGTGATCCTAATTTACCCTCCAACTCGCACCTACCATTGGTCATACACATCCAGGTATGAGCACCACACAGTTTTCAATATGTCGTACCATGAAAGTGCTTAGGTAGATCTGTTTTTCTGCATTTCACCATGGCTGGTATACATCTCCACCCTGTCTGACAACTTTTCATTGCCCATGCTGTGCAGTGTGCCATCTGTGTAACATACCTGTCCATCCTGACTTTTTCCAGGCTTTGTCTGTCTTGTGTTGTGATGGGTGTTCTATGGGAATACTTGCCGGGATGTCCTTTTCCTCCTCTTTCCCTGTGTTTACCTTTCTTTACATTCTTAAAAAAAGATAAAGAAATTAAAGAATGAGGACTGTTCCCACCAAAACAAATTGCCCATGCCCCTCTTTCATTCCCTTAGATTTTCCTATTCCAGCATCCCTCTTGTGTGCCCCTCGTCTTCACCCATACTCCACATCTTCTTTTCTATTTCCCACTACTTGGGTATGTCCATTACTTGTGTTCCCTACACAGGTCCCAAACCCATTGTTAGCAAATGTTAGCTGTGACAATGTGGGCATAATTGCCCTTCAGCTATATTCATCTTTTTTGTAGAAATTTTATGGATTCCACCCATAAGTGCAAGCAGGTATATTGTATTACTAACATAACATAACATAACATAACATGACATAACATAACATAACATAACATAAAATAGTAACTTTATTGTCATTCAACAATACAAGTGTCAGCTGAACAAAATTTCTTTCCTCCAAGCTCATGCACATAAAGTCAGAAACAGAACAAATAACACATACAGCAACAGTGAAAACAGCCAACCAAAGACAGAGAAGCTTTGTAAACCAAACACGATTCGTTTCCCATGCATCATCAACAGTGCATGTCAGATTTTCCTCTGACTTTCCTCATGACTCCACTGACATACAAACACCACTACCTGCAGGCTTAAACTGCCACTCCATTAGCAGCAGCTTCCAAACCAAAGTCCTTCTGACCACATATCTTGCAACCACCATTACCTGCAGGCCTGAATATCCATCACTGTCACCAGCAGCAACCAAGTCCAAAAGCCCAACCAAGTCCAAAGTTTCTCCAACCGACACCTTTGACCCTTGCAAACCACACTCCAGACCATTTCTATCTTCCAACACCAACTGCCACATTCCAACAAAAAATAAATGCTGCCCATAATCCATGTCTCCCGCTTGCCGCACTCTTCATTTGTCCGGCTCACCACTGCAGGCCCAAACATCCACCACTCTGAATGTTTTCTCAATAATTTCCATCAAGGACAACAACACACATCATGTACATCTTGCCACAACATACAGCAATTCAACAAACACAAAAATGACTCACCATTACAAGAAAAAATATCACAATTACACAACAAAACAAAAGTGCATAACGGGAGCCGGAGAGGGCACTGCCATATGAGGCAGCGTCATCTTTTCAAACTGCATGTCTTATGGAGAGCTTATTGCAAAGATTGCTGTCAAAATATATATTACAAATGGCATTGGAGTTTTGAAGCAAGTATTTTTGTTAGTGAATGAATTATGGGAATATCCATAGTTGTCTGTAATGTTTCTGGGCAGATTTCTGACAATATGTATTACGAATGCCATGCAGCTTGCAGTACATATATCTAGATCTATATATATATATATATATATATATATTCACGCACACACATAATTGTGATCACTTTCTGTATATTTGTTAATATACAACGTGCTTTGACACCTATTTCTCATTACTTGCTGACTACTTATGGATTTATTTAGTATGCCATTGCTACTGCTAAACTCCATCATGCACTGAGCTATTCTGAATTTTTTGTAGAACATTTACATATTTTACTGTTATCCAAAAGTTTAGTGCTGATATCGACGTAATGGGCTAAAATCCATGAGCTCTACAGAATCCGGCCCCAGGTTTCACATGGTATTGTTTAGCAGCACCATAAAATAGTGTTAAATAGGCATTCAGAATGTATTTTAATTGTCTGACAATTGGAAAAAATCGTTCTAATTGGTGAAATAATATTACATTTTCACAACAGATTATGTTTTTTATATATATATATATATATATATATATATATATATATATATATATATATATGTCTGTCTAATCATCAGGATGCTAATAACATTGAAAAATAATTGTTTCTGCAAAACGTAAATAGTGTCACTTCCAAATGAATGCCTCCAAAATTAAATAAAAATAACAAAATAAGTATACCAGCAGTGATGGACTGCTTAAGTGAGACTGGGAAATTTATCTTGAGATTATGTGATCTTAACGTTTGTTATATTAAATAATGGAAGGAAAGGACAAAGCCTCTTCTCTGGGGAATATGTAAGGCTTTCTCCTACTTTATCATGCCCTATTGTATCTTATTAATTTCTGGTTAAAGAATGCATCAGTGGAAATGAATTAAAAATGATCTCACTTAATAGTAGCATATCTTAAGATAATAACGCATAACAGTGTAACTTTAAAGCTGAAAAAGCAAACAGAGAAGCATCTGAACGTTTACTGTATTATTTGCTTTAATCAATCTTGGGACACAGAGAGCTGCGTCCTTTTCTGCATAGCAAAGAGCATGAGGTAGGAAGAAATTCTGTAGGAGATGATAGTCTCTCACTAGATATATACAGATCCTCCCTATATGTGCACATCCCTACAGGAAGATTGCGCATCACTATTTCACCTACCCATATATCTTTGAGATGTGAGTGAAAAAATACCAGCTTGTGAAATGGAGTAGAGAACCAAGTGCTTTGAGGCAACAATGAAAATTAATGCAACGTTGTACCACCCTTGCAGAAGAAAACAGTGAAATGCAAAACTAGACGTATATATAAATCAGTGAAGCAAAGCCCGGAGATCACAGTATTGGCAGAAATAGGAAAATAGGAAATGCACCACAGTAATCATGAAAAACAGGACCTGATAATCTCCCTAGCACTTCAGAAGTAATGAAAAATCACAAGTATACATTTACAGATAAAAACCTTAAACCACAGCTTTAATATTTTAATAAAAAATAAATAAAGCAATTTAAAGCAATTTAAAATGTATATATGTAAGTGTGTAGTGATATATAGGGTCTATATTAAATCAGCGAACACTTAAAATAGCAAACGCTGATTTATCGACCCTTTAAGAGTGAAGCCTCACAATCCTGAAGACACGGAACAGCAATTTTTTTTCCCAGGGAAAAAAATCTCTGTACTGTTTTCAGGACTTTGCCATCCTCCACTGTGGTGCGATCTCGAAGTTGGTATATTTAAATAGGGGGTGTGAGGGGGCACAGCCTCCAACATCGGGGGTGTGGGGGCAAAGCCCCCCCACTTTATTTTGTGTATTGAACTTTTTTTGTTGGTGGAACAGCGATTTTTTTGTCCCCTTGGAACAAAATCGCTATTCCGTGTCTTCAAGATTGTGAGGTTTCACTTTTAAAGGGTTGATAAATCAGCGTTCACTATTTTAAGAATTCGCGCTTTAATATAGATCCGATATATATATATATATATATATATATATATATATATATATATATATATATGTGTGTGTGTGTGTGTGTGTGTGTGTGTGTGTGTGTGTGTGTGTGTGTGTCTGTGTGTGTGTGTGTGTGTGTGTGTGTGTGTGTGTGTGTGTGTATATATATATATATATATATATATATATATATATATATATATATATATATATATATATGTTTGTTTGTGTGTGTATTTACATATGGGTCTACTTCACATCACTGAAATCCTATTTCAGTGACTTTCATTTCACTGAGACCAAATCACCTAATTTTCAAAATACTGAAAATTCATTTGACTGAATCTCATTTCACTGAATTGTGAGGCATAGTCTTGATGTGGGTGTCCATTCAACTTTGACTTGTTTGTGATAAAAAGAATTTCTGTAACTTACAGTGCTGACTGTCAGAATACCAATAGTAATGTAGAAAGTGGTGTTGTAGTGTTTCTAAATGTGGATTTGTCTTTTTACATTTGTATGGGAAGTATCATCAGTAATATGGCGGATGTTTTGTGCATTCCCAGCAGTAGTGGCAGCGTGTAGAGTACTGCAAGGCAAGTAAAAGATATATGCCCTTTTTCCCCACTGTAGTGCAATCCTGGAATTAGTATATAGTTAGGGGGGTGTGGGGGCACAGTCCCCCATATCAGTGGTGAGGGGGCGTAGCCCAACTTAGTTTGGTTTTCTATTGGCTGGTTTCTGTTAAGAGGGTAGGTACATAGTTTTGCGTTCTGGAAACAGGTAGTTATTAGTGTTGTGAGTGTGTTTGTCTATGGTTTCCCATTTAGTCTTTTGAAATTTAGCATTGTAAGCTTTTGGTGAAATGAGATTCAGTGAAATGAGTTGTCAGTATTTTGAAATTTAGATGATTTGGTCTCAGTGAAATGAAAGTCAGTGAAATGGGATTTCAGTTATGTGAAATAGACCCATACATACATACATACACACACACACACACACACACACATATATATATATATATATATATGTATATATATATATATATATATATATATATATATATATATATATATATATATATATATATATATATATATATATGTATATTGATAGATATAAACCTACTCATCTTTTGGAGTTGTAATATCATTAGGGAATGAATCCCATTCCTAAGTCAGGGTATGATTAAAGTTCACAAGTTAGTATTATTTCAATCTTTGATGTTAGCCAAAAGTGCTTTTGGTAGCACCCGCAATGTGTCCAGAATTTACTCCTCCTGCTATTCATATATAGTTACATGTATTGGTAGCATATCTAAATATGACTGCAGACTATGTTTTTATGAGAACCATTGCTCCCACTGCTATTGGAACTGTATGAGTATCTTCCTTCCACACTGCTCTCATTTCTACCTGGAAATCCTGATATTTTATGACTTTTTGTCTCTCTGTACATGAGACACTTTAATTGCGAGGTGTAGTAATTTCAGTGATCAATGATATTTTTGTCTTTTTTCATGAACTACTGTTTGGTTTCTCACATCTATTTTTTGAAATGTTGGTAATGTGTGATCCCATAAGATATCACCTTCATCATTCGGTATAATGCTTTGTGATTCATGTTTCCAAAGCTTCTCAGCTACTTCTACATTGTAGTGTTTATACAATTCTCAGTGCAATAATCTTACCACATTATTGTGCCCTTAAGGGTATAGGCCCTCTGTCATGAATATATCTCATCCAGCAACAAGGTGTTTCCAGTTCTGCAATAATCTATAATATGCTGAATTTAATGTAAATGTAGTCAACCTGCTCTAAAAGGAAATATCCATTTTGTGTAATATATTTGTAATTTTTTTCAAGTCTGTTAGTTTTACATACTGAAAAAATACATGAAGTATAACAATATTCATTATCAGGACTGATCATTGTTAAATAAGTGGTAACATGGAAGTTGATGCACAGAAAATTTACTATGCAACACAAAAATAATACAATGTTTAAAAGACTAGTATGGACTGCTAGAGATATAAAAAACATAAAGTCTGACTGCCAACATATGTTTTATGATTGTGAAGCATTATAAGACCTTTGGAATACATTTCAAAATATTACTTTTTAATATCATAACCCTTAATTATCCATAATGCTCATATATATTTACTTGTATTAACAAAAGACAATGGCCTGTTCTTTGTTATCTTGTTGATTTAGCATAAACAATAATAGTAAAAGTTTAGAAAAGTTTATATATTCCTGTCTCTGAAATTATAAATTTGATCACTGGTATTTATGAATATGAAACAAATGTTATAAAGATGAAAACAAAACATTTATCAAAAGATAGTTATGAACATTACAATCAGTTAAATGTATTAAATGCTAAATATAAAAGTGGCATGCTGCAGATTTGTCTAAGATGAAGACAAGAAGATTAAACTTTATTTGAAATAAGAAAACACACTGTTTTGCAAATAATTAGATTTTTAAATTTCTAGGTTTTTGTGTATTATAGACCTGTTTGATAATGTTTTTATTTCTGAAAATGTTTAATAAACATTTTTGAAAAAAAGTAATAACGTGGTAACATCACCTTTTCATTTCTTGTTGTAACTGTGCTTAAATCATTCCTAATAAAGGCTGACATAGCCTAGCTATAACATTGACATCTGACTTGAAGATTAGAGCTCCTTTTATTAGAATTCCTAAATCCTTGTTTTCCTCCTTATATACATAGTAGGATATTCCCATTAATGGCATAGGGTTAGCATAATTTAAATTGCCCCATATGCAAAACAACATATTTTTGATTACTTAAACGGATGTTCTTATGATCTGTCCATACATATGGCTTATCTATATATTTTTGTTACTTGTCCTTGTCAGTTATATGCAACTGCTGAGCAATCTACCATATTGCTTAAGTAAGAGCAGGCACCTACAACATATCACACAGTAGCACAGACTTACAGAGACACTCACACACAGACATGTATACATTCAAGGACACACATACACACACATGCACGTACGCACGCATGCACACAAGCACACACACACACACACACACACACACACACACACACACACACACACACACACACACATGCACACATCAGTGACAACTCTCTTCAGGTGGCAGATATCAAAGCAGTCTCACACACACACATGCATTCTTTTACAATAAAGCAGGATGACCTGTATCTCACTTGAGTCATGAAAGATTCTTTCCTATCTGATTTCAAAAACAGTGGCCCTACAACACCCGCATTAAGGACTTAAATCTGCACCAACAAATAAATAAACAAGGCTGACTGGACAGAGAGGTTCTTAACTTAATGTATTATTAGTCTATGGAATAGGTTGCCTCTACAAGTCAAACAAAGTACTATTTCAGCTACTTTTAAGGCTAGACTTGATGACTGGATGAGTAGACAGTAATTTAGAGCAAAGTTATCATGTATGACCCTGCTCAATTTGGGAGGTGAGTGCTACTAATTACTTGAAAAGGATGGCAAGAGCTTTAAAGTTTGTCTGCAGCACTAGGTATCGTATGGCCTCCATGATCACCTGCCTAGTATGCTGCTAACTTTCTATGTTATTATGATTCTTGTACACTGCCTTTGGCCAGGGTCAGAAGAGGATTTTGTGACCAGCCCAATATTTCACTAAATAAATATAAGTAAATGTGATAAATAAATACAATTTTCACTGATTTAAGCAAAGTAAAAATGAAAAGGACTTAATCAGTTTACGTTGACACATTTTGCTACACAATGAAAGCATATATTCACTTTTACAGTTTGAATTTATCTTAAGTATTTAGAAAATGTGTCTATAAAAATAATGAAAATAAATATATGTAAATATATTATTTCAATTTATAGGATCCTGTGGCATAAATCCTGGAATCTATCATTTTGTAATTTTCAAAATGACAATGACAGATGAATAATTTTTCAACAATGATCTGTCCTTTTAATTTGTTCTTTCCTGCAGATAGGTAACTAATAATATAAATGCCATTCTCTTCTATGTTTATTACTTGATCATAAGGAGACTTATTATAATGCACAACTGCAAGTATGAACTTTAAATGAGAGAAAGGTTATGCATTAATATAGCCTAGTGATGTTATGCAGCCATTTAAAAAATGAATTCTACAGACAAATTCTGACTGGCATAATAATATATTAACAGTTTATTTCCCCAAAACTATCTCTAATGTGTCTAATTAGTACATTATATGTATATCTCTTATTTTGCAAGTGACGCAAGCTTTTATGTTGTCATACATCAGAAAACATGAAATAGCAAATGGCACATCTGCATCAAAATGATCACAGGTAATCCCCTCATAATCCACGTAGTACAGAAATTAATGGCACTTGGCAAACATAACTATTTTTGCAATTTTCACACATCTGCATTGTTACATGTTAGTAATAATCATTTCTTATGAAGTATTTGAAAAGAAATGTTCTTGCCTTGTTATAATGAAAGAGAGCCTGCGGAAAGCGATGCTTAGGATATCATAAAATATTTATTTATTTATTTATTTATTTATTTATTTATTTATGTATGCTATTCAGACATTTGAGCCTAAATTTCTTACATAATACAATAAAGAAACAACACAGTAAGAATTAATTCAGTGCAATGAGCCAAGAACAGTAATAAACAATACATAAATATATACAAAACAGTCAAACATTATATTAACTAGATGTGCTGGAAATACCTGGGTTTGGATAAACTCTCCTAAGGAGATGGCACTTTAAGTGATCTCTGAAAGGTTCGCTCTATTTCACTCACCTGAGTAAGGTAAAGTAGCCAGTTCCACAGAGGTGATACTGTAACTGTAGACTTTAAACCATGGACAGCCAGCATCCCCTCCCCAAAGACCTGAGGTACTTAGCTGAGATGTAGGGTCTAAGCAACTTATTTAGATAAGCAGGACTCAGATTGTGAATGCCATGGTATGTGGGGATCATGATCTCAAAGATGCTTCTAGTATCAATTAGAAACCAGAGTAGATCCTGCAAAACCAGAATTATATGATTCCTCTTAAATGCACTAGTAAATAAGTAAATAAATAATAATAATCATAAATACATAACTTTTCTCAATTTCACACTCTCAGACTCCCATCTGCCTATTCCTTACCACCTCTGCTCCTATTAAGTATTTCAGCCTAGCCCTTTTAAATAACTACATATCTTTCATAGATACACTCTTTCAGCATACTATAATTATTTTCTTTTCCATCACTATATTCTTCATAAAAAATAATAATTAACCTGATGTTCTGTTTTGTCTTCACAACTGTTTGGTCATTCTTACCAATCTCCTGTTATTACTTTTTTGCATCTGAATTTATACTGTGTGAATCTCCAACCTGCTGCACTGGCTACTCCTATGTTCAGCTTTACAATGAGTATATACTGCATTGGCATTTTGTGTATAGCTATAGAATGTATGCTTTTTATTGCATATAATAATTTATTTCTTTGTAATGTCATTGAACTTTCAATGAGCTTTTCTCCCTGAGTTTCCACTGAAAGAGAGTAGTTCTGCCCAGTTCACTTTTCTGGAAAACAAATGTCAGTAAATAAGTAAAATCAATGAATAGCCAAGCAGCAACATTTTGTACCTGTTGCAGTCATGGCTGCATCCATATGCACAGTGAAAAGGAGATTATAATAGTTCACATGAGAAAGAGCTTGCATCATTACCAATGTGTCCAGTTTAGAAGAAGAGATAAGATGCTTGATCTGAGTATAATTCCTCAGATGGAAAAATGATACATTGATAACAGATGGCATGTGGTCCCTTAGTATCAATCTGTCTTCAAGAATAATCCCCAGATAATGGACACGAGGCACAAATTCTAATAAACTCCCTCCTATGTAATCAATGGCAGAAACAATGGAAGATGTGAAGAGAAAGCCATTACATAAAATAACATGGCCTTGTTTTTGACAGGTAAAGCTTAATGTGATTCCACCTCAACCATTTGGTAATTGAGATCAAATAGTCCAAATGACTGGTAACTGGTAAAATCTGACACTAGTTTCTTTGAAAAGAATTAAAGCTGAAACTCATCAGTGTATGTTTGATTAATACTTTTCCCATCATGACCTCCTCTGGCAGCAATATGTACACCACAAACAACAAGGGAATAAAGACTGACCCCCGGAGGCACTACACCTCAGAGAGAAAAGAGTGGAAGACACCACCCTCTAGGAAGAGTTGGAAAGGTGATATGAAAACCACTCCAGTACAGGGTCCATAAAGCTGCAATAAAAATTCAGGCAGCTAATAGGGAACACACAACTGACTGTATATACTGTAGCAGAGATTAAGTAGGACTGAGATAAAATACATTAATTGATCCATCATCTTAAGGAGATCATTCACTACTAATACAAGTACTGCGTGTTGATCTAACATTGTAATGACAAGGATCCAAGAAGTCGAGATTCCAAAAAGGACTGTATCTTTGTGTACATAACTTTCTCAATAACCTTCCCATTACATGGGATGTTTGACAGTGGGTGCTAATCCTCCACAACACTAGGGTCCAATGTTGATTTTTTTCAGAAGATGAATAGCCAATGCTTCTGTTAGGAATGTTGGAAATAACCCTGATCTCAGAGAAGATCTAATGATCAGTAAAAATAACTGAACATATGGATTTAAGACAGGACGAAACCAATGTCCTATGGCCTGAGTCCATGTCACAATATGTGGGATTCAGAGAAGAAGCAGTCATCATGATCTATATTGTTAAACTCAGGCCAACAAAAATCTAAATAATCCATCCTGGAATCACTGAGTGTGCCAATGGGTGAGACAGTAATGAAGGAATACCTAATCATAGCAGACTTAGGCACAAAGAACTGCAATTCTCTCACAATAATTTGAGGGGGAAAAGAGTGGCAAAACAGACTGGGCTACACAGTCTGCTAACCACCTGGGAAAGAGCAGTTGGGCAGCCTGACATGGTTGAAATTTGACTAGGTGTGAAAGCTGCTTTCATGCACGAAAAATCTGACTGATAGTATAATGTTGGTTATAATTAAGAAGGTCCATCCTTCACCTCTAGTGCTCCAACCCCTATCCATGTTCATGAAAGAAGAACAGCTCTTGATCAAATAGTGGCTCTTTCTGTGCTACTCACCTAGGGTGTAGACTAGCTTTAGCAAGGTTGCCCAGAACACCAGAAATGGCCACATCATAGTTCACTATCAGTGAATTTCTACCTCAGCAAAAGCCACAACAAAGAATTGATCAATCAAAGGAGATAAGTTAAAGTTCAAGATCCTCTTAAAGTCACAACAAATTATCAGATCCATTTCTAGGTATGTCCTGTCTCATCAAGGGACTTGTTCTGCCACCATGTCCTTTGTTTCAGGAAAAAAAGATGAATGGTAATTCTGCAAAGAGGGGCCAAATTCACAAGTTTCATCATTGACCAATGCAGTAAAGTTGACAAGGATTAAACACCTTGGAAACTAAAATTAGATGGAAGAGGAAAACCATGAACTCTTACAGAAAATCCGAGGCAACCTGATGAATGGTAAATGAAAGGGAATCTGCAATTCACTCCTGCACCCATGACATACTTCATTTGGTTCATAGACTCACTGGAAAATACTAGGCTATAAACATGCAAACTGTTATAAGCCTAGTCAGTGAACAGTAGTTAGAAGGAAACCCCATAACGTCTATCTCTTAGGCAAAGGCCTTAACCATTCTGCCAACCCCTCCACCATACGCCAACTACTCCCCCTTATGCTGTTTGGAGGACTTAGATGCACTAGTTTCAATTTGGATAAGATCCAGTGTGAAAGAAAAGCAAATGGTCACCCAACCCCAGAAAATATGTTTCTGCCCAAATAACATGGGTAACTGTGAGAACAGAAGCCTCAGGATGTGGGTCAAAATACTCATCCAACCAGGTCTCCTTGGTAAAAGCTGAATCACAATCACTAAGCAAGTCTAAGACAATACTTGGTTTGTTCTACATTGAAAAAAGCAGCTTTGATCAGTACAGTGGGGTGGTAGGTCCTGCCAGCCAGTTGCCTACTAGTTGCAGATCATTACACCCTTTGGTGGCACTGAACATCTCAGAACAGGGCAAGCTGAAACTCAGCTTCTAGCTCTTCCAGTCCGATGTTTGCTTGCAAGCCCCAATCTCCTGCTTTTACAGTTTCCCAGGAACCAAAGGGAAGGCATTAAGGAGGTCATTATTATACGTAAAGCCCACAATAAGAGGATCTAAATGAGCACCTACCCAACAACTAAAACTCCAAGAACTGAGAACAGCAGAAATATGATAAAGACTGGGACTACCAATTATATATGAGGAATTGCTGGAATCAGTAGCCCAGCTTACCTAAAAAGTCAGACATAGCCAGCTCTCAAACAACCACCTTTTGCTAGAATTCAGTCAATTGCATTTATGACAGTTCACAACTGTGGATCGGCTGGAAAATGAAGTTGTTGAGGTTCTTGTGTGCCATACCAAGGTTACATGAACATTGCTTGACATTTACTTATGGTGGCTATTGGACGTCAGCGAGGTGACAGCAGCAGGAATATGGCAACAGATGTAGTAGATGTAACCTGGCTCCAGAAACCCAGATTCATACATATGGGAATGTTCAATAGTGCAAGCTGTCTCGACTAAAGTCACACAGCTTACCAGAAAGTTCTGGGTGTAGTGAAAGTTACTGCAAAACTGTTCATACAGAGACTTAGCATTATATAAACTATTATGACTCTGTCAAATTGCAGCAGTGACACAGGTTTATATGGCACTCCACTGGCAAACTCAAGGAGACCTGTCAACTGTCGGGGTACATCAGAACTTGAGAAAAATGCTTAACACTTGGACCAACATGGACCTGGTACTTTAAATAACAGAATTGCTTTTTATTCTCTGGGTGTATTTAGATTCAGTTCCATATTTAATGTGTTAATGATCCTCTGACTTGTGATTTAGTATGTTATTTTGAATTCACGATGATTCACATTCTGTTACATATACTGTATTTCCCAAGACAGGTAGTATAATTGTATGCTCACTTAACTCGGAGTATATCAATACGTCTTGACCTAAGCATAATTGCAATGCACTGTGCTATTTGTGTTTGTTAATTTGAACCAAGATATGATCCGAGATTTAGTATTAGGCATATCAAATTATTTGTGTCTGTGCTTTTGTTTGTTATGTAGAAGTACAATTTAAAAAATCTATGGCTTGTTCTAACTAAAACACATAGTAGTTAGACAAGGCAATACAGCTGGCTGTTATTAATAAGTAAAAAAACATATAAGCATATTCTAAAGGCCCAGAACAGCAACAACCATAAGTGGTCAACCAATATTACTCAACAACACTCATCAAAAGATAACAATTGTAATTAAAGGATGAATAAGTTATATGCAAGTCGCATGTCATTTATCAGACAACATAGAAAATTGATAGCTGATCAGGTAATTAACATTAATCTAATTGTCAGCCACAACTGTCAACTTCTCCACCATAAATCTGGCAATGAGGAAGCTGTCAATTCAATTAATAAACAAATACACCAGTACCCAAAGGATGGCTTCTTAAAAGATGGTTACAAATCCACTGACAATTTGGACAAAAAGGATAATATTTCAAAATGCTGCCCCCACAACAAATCTAAAAATGCATCTTCCCATCTAAGGCAGACTTCAAAGATCAAACTGACTACCTAATTATTGTATAAGTAAATTATAAACTACTCTGATCCTTTTACCTCTTTCGCTTATCCCTCCTTCTGTCCTCAATCTATAACTTTCCTACACTCATTTCTCATTACATACTCCTATAGTTTTACAACTTCTTTTTTGCTTTACTACTAAAACTAGAAGACCTATTCTCTGCTGTCTACTATAATTACGAAACCGAAAAAAATGGACACGACTTCTGAAGTTATAAAGTTGTGAAAACAATGCTTTATTAACGCTTAATGAAATCATCGAGTTTTTGTCCTCTAAACACCAGGACTTCATCAGGTGAAGGATTATTTTTATAACTTTATAACTTCAGAAATGGTGTCACCTTTCATCTGGTGCCTCCAAGTGCCCTTTTTTATTGGTTTTGGTGGTTGCTGCTTGTTGCACTCTTTGAGCACTTTGTTCCTTTTGTTTCTACTATAATTATGACACATTACCAGAATGCCTTAAGTCTTCAATATGCAGATACTTGTTTACTTAATATGCTCTGTCTAATTCCACATACATGATAATGTTCTTCTACTTTTCTTGTCAATGATGGGACAAGTTCCACCACAAGATGCAGAACATTGTGTGAGGGTATATAACTGTACTTTCTAGACTGATAGTGCTCTTTATATTGGGCTTAGGTTGCTTATCTCACAACTACTGTCAGTGCTTTTGCCATTGTAATTTGAGGTTTATATTTAATGTGCGTGTTTACATTCTCTTATGCACGCTTTTAGCTTTTATCTTCAATATTTCTCCTCAGGACTCTGTTGAAAAAGGCTCCTCGTGGCCCAGTGGACTATCCTGGCAAACAAACTATACATACATAAATAAATAAATAAATAAATAAATAAATAAATAAATAAATAAATTTCCTGAGCCTTGTATTTATTACATGTGTACACACACTGTTTTGTGCTTTTATGAACAGGGTGTAGCTGAAAAAGAGTCTTAAGACATGCTCAATCACCTGCTTTACAAGCACAAACAAATAAATAAAATAAAAAAGTAGCCACAAGAGAAAGGATCAAGCAGTCACAAAAAAGCTGCTTGTATGTATCTCAGTAAAAGTATCAAATTATAACCAAAAGCTTAACTCAACAATCTAAAAACTATTAAGCCATAATTACTGGTTAACTCTGTGCTCGTAAAATGGTCGTTTTTTTTTTTTTTTTTTTTTGCTTTTTTGTCAGCAGTAGGTGATAAAAAAGCAAAAAACAAGCTATATTAAAATGTTCAATAAAATATTATTGAATTACCATGGGCTCAGTAAGACTAGAGAATATGGCAACAATCTAAAATAATATTATGTGCAGAATGTATAACTAATCTCATAGCCAAAATTCCAGCAGTTATCCTGTTCATAACAATTTATAAGTGACAGGGATCCCCTATAAACAGAACACAGTAACAAATAAGCCTTAGTACAAAAATCAGAACTGACTAAAGCAGCTACCATAATATCAACACAACAAATCAAGGATCCTATATATCCAACTTTATCCGGGTTGTGGATACATATAAAGATGCAAACAGAAGTCCCAGAAGACTGTGAACCAAGAAAATATAACATAAAAAAAGATTCAGACCAGATGAATAGTACACTTTAACAATGACAGTATTAACACTTACAACTGCTGGTGACAACATCAGGAGTCAGCAACAAGAAAATTCAATGCACGGACAAAATGGTTCCAATTTAAATTAAGAATCAGAAATAAATGCTACCAAGTGACATTGCTTAAATGTTCTTGTACAAACTTATGCACACTGTTTAAAATTGCGTGTAACCTGTAAATACCAATATACTGTTGTTCATTGCCATTCTATATGTAATATTGATAATTTCTGTAAATAATCTGAGGAGTTTTTCTTCTCTGGCCTCTGTTGAAAATAGGTTTAGATAAACTCAGTCAGACTGTCCCAGTAAACAAAGGGAAAAGAAAGAAAGAAAGAAAGAAAGAAAGAAAGAAAGAAAGAAAGAAAGAAAGAAAGAAAGAAAGAAAGAATTGGTAGAAAAGCTACAGATTGCTGATTAAGTGTCAAAAGATTCAACTGATGAAAAGACTCATAGTACAACACCAGCAGCTGTAAAGATATTGGAAGAGTTTTATTTTGTCTCTAAACATTCTAAAAATTTAAAGATTATTTAGCAAGCTAGGTACAAAGGAATACAGGCATGATAATGGAAAACAAAATGAAATAACTTTGAAATAACTGAATTCTAATTGAAAATATACACATTAGAATGTGTTGTTAAAACATTTCTATTGTTATCTCATACATTGTGAAAACTTTCTGTACTATCATGGTTCAAGTGATTTCTTTTTCTGAAAAAAAAAAGATGCTAGGGAGAAATATTTTTTAAAGTGCTAGAGTTAAGTAGTTCTAGTTGTCCTTCTCTGTCCACCTCTTTAACCCCCTGCATTCCCAGCTGCTGTCTAAGATCAGAAAACCACAATCTTCTAAACATATATAAGCCTCATCAACCCCCTGACCAACTACTATTATCCTGCTCCCTAGATAAACTCTGGTATTCTCTCCCTACCACCCTTTGAAATACTCAGAGCCACTCAAACTTCAAAAGTCTTCTCCAATCTCACCTGCTTTCAAAGTGGGAATGTTCTTGTACCCCTACCACGTAGACTCTTTAGCACCATCTCGCATGCACTATATACCTCAGCCTTCTATCACTGTGATCTCTTACCCTTTGCCTCTACTTCCTCTCCTACCCTATACCTCATAAACTTCCCCCAACCCACTCCCTTTCTCCACTGTATACCACCTTTTACCCCTCCCACCTCACCTTCTTCTCTCTGTTCTCTCCCCATATTTCTAACTTTTAAAAAAAAAAGCTTGTTGTTTTATCTATAGTTTACTTTTATAACTATTGTAAAATTGTCTATATCATGTGGAGCTTTTCTCCCCTGGCCTCCACTGAAAACGGGCCCTTCCAGGCCCAGTGGACTATCCCAGTCATCAAACTGTAATAAATAAATAAATAAATAAATAAATAGATAGATAAATAAATAAGTAGTTTTTTTGCACATTTCCAAAAATTGTCATTCAAAATGTTCATTTATGCTCATTTCTATGCTGTATGTGTCATGTCTCCATGTATATTCCTTTCTGATACTGGTTTAGTGATGAGTTTCTGTTGTTGGTTCCCTTTCTCTAGTGGGCTGTATCACAGTGTCATTGATCTTTTGGTTTGATCTTAGAGCCCATTTTCTGAAAACAAAATAGTAAATATATTTTAATTCATAAATTCTAGCATTTATGATCCCGACCTTTCCTACTTTTTAGTGGTTGCTAAGAAACATTTCCAGTGGTTGTCCCAGAGTAATTACTATGTAGTTGTACTGCAGAAAATAGTCTGAGATCACTCAACATGAATATTTTACAGTCTAGTGATTTCTCCCTCAAAAATGGTGAATCACATCCATCTCCAGCTTTACTCCATCACAAAAATAGTTTTGTCTACTTCGCAGACATGTTGCAAGTATATCTCATTCAATCTTGAGTAGCAGGATGATAATTAATCCTTTTAGTTCTTGAAGTCTTCTAAGCCAGGAAACTGATTACTTTTCAAGAGCTTTTCTCTAGAAGCCTCTATTGCCAACCCTCCACATAGGATCTGTAATATCTCATCAGTGCTACAAATACAAAAACATAAAGTACGTTATCACATTGTTTAATAACAGAGTGCACACTGGTATTAGTATTATAGGCTTGTTAGGAGATGCTGACTTTATACTTCAGATTTATGAAAGAAAAATGATATTTCTTTTTGTACAAAAATTATTAGTGTTGTTGGGATATGAAAGGGTTTGGAGAACTACTCATCTGTTCAAGAGGTTTACAATGATATATGATAAGAGTAGGTAGTATACTGTGGTTTTGTGACATTGTACAATCTCTGCAAATTATACATATACTATTTTTATAATATATCAAAAACATAAATCTACACAATTGTGGACGATAAATGGCAAGTAGGAAAAGCTAGATAGTCTAACTTACTGTTTTATATACGATGACACCATTTGTTCACAAGTAGATCACACGGCTTTTACAGTATTAATGCATGTATAGTATACTGATAATATTCATAACTGCTTTACCAAACATTTGTATCTCAGAATGCCTTCCCATTGCTCATTGTGTTGTAATGACATTTTGTTCTAACACTTACTACTGGCATACACTGTCCCCAGGCATGAGAGTAGCAGACTCCCTTTTTGCATTATTAATGTAAATATGATATATTAAAAACTTTTTGCAAACAATGCTTAATATCTCCAGCATCGCATGCACCATGTTACTCATTTCAAAGTACAAGCTTAATAAGGTATGTCAACTTGTAGATGCCACCTTACTGCCTTAGTTTTAGGTAAGAAATTGGACTTTGCAAATGCCAGTGACTATACTCATCTCAGAGGTATAGGGATGCCATCTGGTAAGATGAGTGTACTCTCACAGGATACACAGGAACTCTACTTTCTTGATAATTAAAGAAGGAATGAAATGCAATAGATGTCACAATATATAAAACATGTGTAGTGTTTATTAACTTGATATTTTATTAATTTTGTGGAGTTAGTACTCAAAGTCAACACAATAATCAAATGGAGGCAAAGATAATCAAACCCAGGAAAAAATGATGAAGCTCATTATCAGTCCATGGATTTTATTTTTTGCCCTAAAGTCCCAGAATATTTGATCCTTTAAATGTATGATGGCATTGTCTGTCTGGAAAAAGGCTTTCACTGTCCTACTTCACAAATCTGAATTATCTGTCTCCAACAGTGTCTATTACCAGTTGCCTGCTATTGTCTTCCTTTTCAAAACTTCTGAAATCTTTGAGAAATGCATACATAATCACCCTTTTCCCAAATCCTTACCAAGAGACTCATCTCTGTAACACAGAGTAGTTTTAGATTTTGCCAAAGGCCATATTCATCTTAGCCTGATGTAACAGAGTACATCAGAAATCACTGTGGTACACATAAAACTATTAGATCTATCTTTTTTTCATTTTTCAAAAGCTGTCATTTGTAAACTGTTGCAAAATCTCCCTCACTAGTAACGAGTCATCACAAAGCACTCGCAGGTGATATGCCAACTACTAAGAAAACAGAACTTAATCTATTAAATAGACAATGGTTTATCCTCCTCTTCACATTATAGTCTTGATGTACTGCAACAGTCTTTTCTAGGTCCTTGCCTTTTTTCAGTGTTTGTAAATAATGCTGGAAAATAAGGGAGAGCCCTAGAAGATAGTGTAATGACCTACTCATTGCACTAAGCTCATGTGGGCAATAAGCGGAAATGACCAAGCAGTTTGTGATCCAGAAAACAGCGGAATACATCTCAGCTGTCTGCAAAACAAGGGTTAGCAGCCAAATATCTTAATGATCATATAGTCATCAATGTTTTATGGTAATGAAACAATAAATCATAGCAGAGTGATTCAGAGATGTATAAAACCAGTACAAACATGTTGCACTCGCTTTATCTCTAAATTCCAAAATATTCTGGAATACAGCCACAGCAAACCTTTAAAAATGTTAGGGGTTGCTGCAGCCATTATATACTTGTATCTCCAACAGGTTCTCATATAAGATGCCGCTCCTGCTGCTGCCAGATGTCGCCCTAGAAGGCATAGGGTGTATATACAACAATTAACCTACCATGGACTGCATGAAAATGAAATACTAGAGCACTACAGTATGGATATGGACATCATACAGGAAACTGTAACATCTACTGGCCTTGTATAATGCCCCATGGGGATTGTGGAGAGCCCATTACAGTGGCTACTAAGGTATGTGTAGCTTTACATATTTTTGCTACAGGAACTTTTCAGCAAGCAACAGGGGACACAATGGGTGGGGGGTTCACAAACTGCTGCATCAAGAATATTCCACCAATTCCTCAGTGCAGTGATGCAACATGTAGAGGACCATGTTGGTTTCCACATACTGCAGAAGCAATAGCTAGTGTCATGCAAAATTTCTGTGCTATAGCCCGTTCCCCCTGAGGTACTGGGGAACATAGACTGCACCCACAATGAAATAAAAGCACACCTGGTGAATTGGGAAAGATGTATAACGTGTGCAGACCACCCAGGCAGTTTCAATAGTTCCCAGTCAGCTTCAAGGAGTGCAACTAAGTATTTCAGATCAACAGGTTAAATACAACAAATAGAAAAATACTAAATACTGGATTTCAGCACCAGAAATAAAAAACTCACTTATTTTATTCCAAATATAAATTGCCAAGCTTTCAAGAATAATCCCTACTTCAATGCATACAAAACACTGTTCAAATACAGAGTTTTTAAATACAGCACATGATCCCATCACCCAATAAGAGCTCAGCTTGTTATACAGAGAAACTAAAGTTGAAAGACACAGCAACACAAATAAAAAAGTACATTCAAAAGCAACTTAAAAGGCACAACAGATACAGACAGTCAATAGTAACATTCACTTCAGCTGAATTTGTTTTTGTTTTAATACAGGTTTTAAACTAACTGAAGCATTTAATCCAGGTGCACGGTCAGCCTGCAGTTTTAAAATCCATCTGTGTGCAGCTAGTTTAGTGGCATTTAGAACATCACCACCTCTTATGTTGAAATATATCCTATGTATTACTCTAAATTTAAATTTATGGTCTGTACCATTGCCATGAATATGCTTAGCCAAGGAATTAGTAAGTATATTCCTTCTAATTTCTGAGAGATGTTCAAAAATCCTTTCCTTGAATTATGTATTAGATTTCCATATATAGAAACTAGTGTATGTAGTGCACACAGCAAAATGAACCATTTTATTTGTTACAAGTAGCAAAGTGATAACATTCATAAATATCCTTTGTTTGTGGATGCTCAGAAGTAACAGAAGGATCAATGTGTTTACAAAAAACAAAACTGTAACATGGAACAGTACCTTTTCTTTTAATTCTAGTAGATTGGTCCTATTTTTCATGCATTTCCTTATAACATATTTTCTGTTTCAGATTAGGGTGTTTCTTAAAAGAAAAACTATGAGATGCACCGATTGTTTTACCCAATTCTAGCATAGCAGTTAGTATGTTCCAATTTCTCCTCATAATATCAGTAACACCACTAGTATTAACACTATATTTCATGATGTACCTAAACTTAGTGTTGTTATTACGACTTTGGTTAGCCTGTGGATGTTCTGATGAAAACTATGGTTTGGTTCTGCCACCTCTTTCATTAGTTACATAGTTAGATGTTTCATTCAAAAGGCCTTTGTCATAGCCTCTCATCTGAAATTCTTGTCTTAACATATCCAACTGCTGGTTACATAGCATTGCATCTGTATTCAGTCTACTCACTCTCGTATATTGGCTTTTAACTATCCCTTTAGAAACATGACCATGAGTTTCTCATATGGCATATCTATGACTCGTGCTGTTTCAAGAGGTAACTTCCCACAAGGACATCTAGTTAGGGATGCATTATATACACTAGAACTTTGATTCATGACTCCTATGAGAAACCCGGACAACCCAACCCAACAAGGTTATAATAATGCACATATACAGACTAGAAATATCATAGGCCATGTATTCGGGCTGCTCAAATCATGGTTACACTGTCTGGATACATCTGGAGGAGCCATGCACTATAAACCCCACCACCTCTGCCAAAATACTGATGATGTGCCATCTTACATAATATACTTAGAAAGCAGTTGCATCAGAGTGTGCCAGGACATGGATCACAAGCAGGAGAAGCTGACACAGATGAGGGGTCAGATGAGGAGCCAGCAGCTGGGAATGATCAAGAAAGATATGCATGCACAATATGTCATATCACTGAATATAAGGCAGCAAATAACACATACACTTGCCACTTAATTACATTTAAAAGAACTAAAAGGATGCAAACAGTGACACTGATGCATACAACCAATCCAGACTTTGCTTATCCATGCAATGACTGGTTATTGTGAGCATCAGACATAGGCAAACCTAGGCTAGGACATTATCAGCAGCAGTAGCAAAGGTGATGGATGAACCTGTAATGAAGAGATATTGCAGTACAGAAACAGAAGTAAGCATTAACTAAAATCACTGAATATATGTAGGAGAAACATAACAATGACTGATCTATCCATTAAAAAGAGACAACAAAAATGATGCATTGAAATGCAAGACACATCACTTCCCTTTGCATTACTGCCACCCTGTGCATTAGGCATAATCACACCACAAGGCTTACAGCAATATCAGTATTATCTGCACGGGTAAATGATCAAGATATCTATACAACCTTATGAGTACAGAATGTAAACAAATAAATTAAGACACAAATGACAAACTGCAGTCCTACATTAAAAATCAAAATTGTTTGTCAAGTCATGCATTGCTTGCTCACTATGTGCATAAAACATAAGCAGCCCAAGTCAGACACCCTTCCCAAGGTTAGGATGGTCTCAGCATCATCTGGACAAGGGGTTCAGCAAGCTGTACTATACAAGTCCTAATACCTACTAATGGTACTGCTACTAATATGAAGTTAAGCAGCTTAAACAAAAGTGAAAACTGTTAGATGTCCAAATGAAAACATGACCTTTGACTAAACAAGAATTAACTGGATGCTCTGTACATTAGACATAGGCAATCCTAAATTACTGACTGGACAAAAGGAAGGATACAGTCATCATTATTTTAACAGTGTGTATGTGTGGTGGTGGTGGGGGGGGTCATTGGAAGGCAAGTCTGACACATAGGAACTGTGTGTGAGTGTGAGAGATGAAGTCATGGCAATTATGTACTTTCATAGCTACTACATCCAGATGTAATAAAGTGCACTGTGAAATGTGTGATTTTGTGTGTGTGTGTGTGTGTGTGTGTGTGTGTGTGTGTGTGTGTGTGTGTGTGTGTGTGTGTGTGTGTGTGTGTATGTATGTTTGTGTGTGCATGAGGTGTCATGGTCAAAGTGAGGCGTACTGTGTTTCAGTCTGCAGGGACACAGCCACAGCATTTGTACCAGCTCTACACCCTATCATCCTGGACAGATGTAAGCTGTACTTGAAATAGATGCCAAATGGTTAGAATTAGAATCAGCAGAGAGACTGTGGCATTTGGAGGCTGAAGAAAAGGAGAAACAAATGGCATTAGAATCAGCAGAAAGACTGAGATATCTGGAAGCTGAAGAGAATGAGAGACAGAGGCAACATGAAAAGGAGATGCTGACTTTTCGCCAGGGTCATGGAGGTAATGGGGAAGGGAGTAAACAAACCCCAGAAGAAACAAAGGACAGTAAATTTCTTCCACAATTTACAGTGGGTGATAATTTTGATAGTTTTATTCATATGCTTGAAAGGGTGTGCAAACAGCATAATGTTGATCAAGTGCTCTGGGTACAGTTCCTGACCCCCTTACTCCATGGTAAAGCTGTAACTGCTATTTCTAAATTGTCTGATACTGATTGCTTAAATTATAATACTGTTAAAACTATTTATATATTTATTAGAGCATTTAAGTTCACACTTGAAGCTTATAGGGAAAAGTTTCATGAGCGAAAGGCAGATGACAGATGAGTGTGTGTGAATATATTGCTGAGTTAAGCACTTATTTTCACAGATGTGTGAGTGGGTATCAGATCACCACTTTTGAAGGGCTGGCAGACCTTTTGGTGAGGGAAGAAGTCATTAGCACTTTGTCTGAGGACATGAGAATCTGGTTAAGCGGATAGAAAATGTAACACAGGAGATGAGTTGGGGAAAAAGGGAGACCTATACCTAGCAAACAGGATATTACTGCACAGGAAAGGGATACCCAGTGCTGCTCATGGGTTTAAGGGAACCCATGGTGGACAGCCTAAACCACCCCAGCAGAATATGCCAGTAACAGAGGAAGCCACTAGTTCAGGACAGAATCCCAGCAGTAAGTTGTCTGGAGACAGCAAGGGTACCAAACTACCACAAGAGGTTATATCCTATCTTAGTAGATGGGAAACAGGTGACTGCTAAGAGAGACACAGCCTCTGACCTAACCATTGTGAAGCCTAGAATGATTAAAGAGAAGCACTACTTGCCTGAGCAGTCTACTTCAGTCAGAGCTTTAGGAGGGACCCCATTCCAAATACCTTTGGCTAGGGGTCACCTTGACTGGGAGTGTGCAAAAGGAAGCAAGCGATTAAGCGTGTTTGAGCATAACCCTGCAGATGTCCTGCTAGGGAATGATCTTCATAAGGCAGTGCCTTCTGTGCATGCAATTACACACAGTCAGGCCTGGAGACAAGCATGTGGGCCTGGTAGCCTGGGGGGGGGGCAGACAGACCACACACTTGAATCCAGGACTGGTGACGTGGTTAATTCAGGGAGGCAGCTACCCTGTACCATTGAGACTGAAGGTGAGCCACAGTTGCTTGTGGGTACTGATGTTCCCTTGGAAAGAGTAACTGCAAGGGCAGAGGTGAGTAGTAGTACCCAGGCTGACAGTGAGGCACTGCTGTCAGAGGATACCAGACTTCCTGTGGAAGGGGAGCTGGGAAGGATTACAAAGAGAGAGTTGAGACAGGCTCAGCTCTCAGACCCTACATTACAATGCTTGAGGGAGGTAGCCAGTGAGACACCTGATTGTCAAGGAAAAGGGGAATCTGTATACTGGGATAAAGCATTACAGTATAGAGAGTAGACCCCTGAGGGAGGGCTAGAGGGTGAGAGAACACAGCAGTTGGTAGTGCCCAGAGGCTACAATCTGGAATTTCTAGCCATAGCCCATGGCATTCCCTTTGCAGGTCATATGGACATAAAGCAGACAAACAGACATATTATGCAGAACTTTTATTGGCCTGGGATTTCCAGAGATGTAACAAGGTACTGCAGGACCTGTGACCAGTGCCAATAGGTAGGCAAGGCAGGAGACAAGCTGAAAGCTACTTTGATGACTTTGCCTGTGATAGAGGAGCCATTTCAGAGGGTAGCTATGAATATTGTGGGGCCTCTGAGTACCCCAAGTTCCATTGGGAAAAAGTATATCCAGTGGTAGTAGATTATGCTGCCAGATACCCTGGGGTGGTGGCTCTGTCCTCCATTGAGGCAGAAAAGGTGGCAAATGTTTTGTTAGAGATTTTCAGCAGGATAGGTTTTCCAAAGAAATACTGACTGACAGAGGTGCCAATTTCATGTTAGACCTCCTGGTTTGTCTGTGGAAGCACTATGGGGTGAAGCACCTAAACACTATCCCCTACCATTCCCAGACTAATGGTCTTGTTGAGAGGTTAAACTCTACACTAAAGACCATGCTACAGGCATTTGCAGACCAGTTTAAGTGAGAGTGGGACAAATATTTGCCCCATCTGTTGTTTGCTTACAGAGAGGTGCACCAGGAATCCACAGGTTTTTCACCCTTTAGTTGCTGTATGGGTACAGGGTGAGGGTACCTCTAGATTTGATTTGAGATAAGTGGGAGGGTGATTGTGAATCCCACAAAGAGTCTGTCATGACATATGCCCTAAACATTAGGACAAGGCTCAGGGAACTCAATGGCTTGGCCTAGGAGAACCTAGCAGAAGCCCAACAGCAGAAAAAGGTATGGTATGACAGGAATGCTTGCGCTAGAGAGTATGCTGTGGGGCAGCAGGTTATGGTTCTCATTCCTGTCAGATACAGCAACTACAGGTAGCTTGGGAGGGACCTTTTAAGGTGGTAAGGAAAGTCAGTGATATTAACTATGTGGTAGAACTGCTAGGCAGATAGCAGGGGCACAAACTGTACCATATGAACATGATGAAACGTTACCATGATAAGGAGGCCCTTGTGCTAAGTTTTTGCAATAAGAGGAAAGAGGAGTCTGTGGGGATCTATGGCTATAGGGAGCCAGCAAGCAAACTTGCAAATTACTATAGTGGAGTCTAGGGTCGCAGGCATATGATATGACAGTGCAGCAATGTAGTGGAGTTAGCAATGTCAACACAGATAAGCTATTAAGACAGGGAATGGGGTAAAGTATTTCCAGATGGGATCATCCCTCTCAAGCAGTGTTTCTCATCGGCCAATTGAAAAACTAACTTTAGTCTTTGATGGGGGGGTGTCATGAAAGGAGATACGGTCAGTCCAGCTATCTGGAATTTTGTAAATAATTATGTCATTTGTGAATATCAACATGCTTCATATGCTTGTGTTGCAAATGTATTAGAACTGTATGCCATATAAGATGATTTGCACAGACATGTCTGCTAAAGAGGTATTTTACAAAGCTGTTTAAAAATGGATCCAATGCATGGTCTGCTGGTAGTGAACAGAAATGTACATACACTGTTGTAACTGTTTGAACATATATATTTAACAGTGGAAGCTGGCCACAAGAGGTTAACTTCAGAAACATAGCTGAAATTAACTTATTTTATGGCAGCAAAAGACTAGGGAACTTTCTGCATTGTCTTGCAAGTGTTTTATTGTTTATGACTTCCAGCAAGTACCAACGTTTGAGGAAAAGTCCTTGTGAATGTATTTTCACAGGTAGATGCTAAATGCTACCAGCTGCATCAGTGGTTGTTTTTCACCTGGGACAGAGTCAGATGACAAGAAATGAAGCTATTCTGCAAGCTATCCCAGCAGTAATATTTGAGATATTAATTTAAGAACTCGTGAGAGACTGGATTCTGTATTTATCATTGACCTGACAACATCAAGATCTATTCACCACATCTGCCTTGCTTGTTCTGAAGTAAGTTATTAGGGTACAGTATAATTATTTTAGATATAGTCAGGAATATAGCAAAACTTAGCTTAGATATTTTTCTTTATTTATTTAAGACTGTCCTGCAATGTTGTTTTAAATATTTCCTGTGATTTTGAACTCTGATATCACTATACATATATATTTAGTATTGCCTTATTTTTTATTATTTATTATTAAATATATTTAAACATTTCATTGTGGCTGGTCTGTCTAGACATATTTAAGCTCTGAAAATCCTTGCATAATTATTTGGTGACACTGTGTAGGCCACTCCTAATAGCCTTGCTTTTGGTCAAACTACTATTAATAGTAACGTTACCCAGTAAGATTGGACACCCTTTGTTAAGAGCTTTAACGTAGGTGATAAAGAAGTGTGGCTGGTGACAACAATAACTACCATATGGTCTGGGCAGAAGGGGGCATAGCTAGTAAACCTGTGACAGCCTTTCTCAGGTGTGTGTAAAACAAATCTCCAGCACTGTGTGTGTCAGCTACTTGGGCAGGGACAGAAAGTACTGGATGGACAGAGAGAGTGTTGGAGGTCTTGGCTTGGCCACTCAGCTGACATCTCAACTCTGTAGCTGTGCCAGTGGGGAGTCTTATTGGGGATCTGCAGAAAGAGGGAGAAACCAACCCTGAACTGACTTTGGTCTCTGTCTGCTCTTAAGGGAAACTGCATATGATGCAGTGAGCTGCATCTGAAAATACTGTGTGTACCTGTCGTTCTCCCAGTGTATGTCCCCCCCTGGTGCTAGTGGTGAGGACTGAGGCTTCTTGATTACTGGGCTAGAGGTGGGGTCATGCAGAGTACAGTCATCATTATTTGCAGTGTGTGTGTGTGTGTGTGTGTGTGTGTGTGTGTGTGTGTGTGTGTGTGTGTGTGTGTGTGTGTGTGTGTGTGTGTGTGTGTGTGTGTGTGTGTGTGTGTGTGTGTGTGTGTGTGTGTGTGTTGGGAGGTCATTTGAAGGCAAGTTTGACACATAGGAACTGTGTGTGAGTGTGAGAGATGAAGTCATAGCAATTATGTACTCCCATAGCTAGTGCGGCTAGATGTAATAAAGTGCACCATGAAATGTGTGATTTTTGACTGTGTGTGTGTGTGTGTGTGTGTGTGTGTGTGTGTGTGTGTGTGTGTGTGAGGTGTCACGGTCAAAGTGAGTCATACTGTGTTTCAGTCTGCAGGGACACAGCCACAGCATTTGTATTAGCTCTACACCCTGTCATCCTGGACAGATGTAATAATGTCATGAAAGGAGATACTGCCAGCCCAGCTATCTAGAATTTTGTAAATAATTATATCTCATTTGTGAATATCAAAATGATTCATATGCTTGTGTTACAAATGTATTAGAACTGTATGTCATATAAAATGGTTTGCACAGACGTGTGCTGAAGAAGTATTTTACAAAGTGCTGTTTAAAAATGGATCCACAGTATGTCCTGCTGGAAGGGAACAGAATTGTACATACACTATTTTAACTGTTTGAATATATATATATATTTTAACACTGAAAACTGATACACAAGTGGTTAACTTCAGAAAAATAGCTGAAATTAAATTTATGGCAGCAAGGAGACACAGGGCAGGATTCACGAAGGCTTGCACGGAGTCTAAGAGTAGTGTAAGACTCCATGCAGCCCTCGCGATCCAGGAACAGCCCGAAATTCCATGTAAGAGACCAGCTAAAACGTCTCTTACACAAAGTGGGCGTGGATATGCTAATCACCTCACTTGCAGCTGAAAGGCATGCAAATGAGGTAGATTAGCGATCCACAAAACACAAACCAGCCCATGTAAGAGACGTTTTAGCTGTAGAAATGTACTCAGTTGACAACTGAGTACGTTTCTGCAAAAAACACAATGGAGCCATGTCAGCTCCAAATAAAGGGTGCATATGTGTCAGGCAGCATGACAATGGCCAAATATGTGGCTATTGGCAAGGTACCCCGATGCAAATATGCAAAATAAATATTTTTTTTACGTAGCGCACCCCGCGCAAACGGGCTGCGCTATATAAAATATAAAAATGAAGGTTATAAACCCACAAATGTGGGTTTTATGCAATACATGGATTTACAATGCAGGGACCAGCAGACCAAAAGCAACATGGCCACCGTTTAGTGGTTGCTAAGGGGGGAAGCTGAGTCTAAGACATGTAACTAAGCATTAGTAGGCAATCTGATGTAAATGAGTGTTAGGATACTGAATCCCACTGTCACATAGCAAATGAGCACATTCTGAGTAGTGTAAGAGTTACATAAGGGGGAGGAACAGAGTAGAAGATAGGTGACATCACAGGGGGGAATGGCAGAAAGAAATGCAATTCATTGGAGGTCAGTGTTACATGACAGATGTCAGACACATATCATGGAAAGAGGAGTGCCACAAGATAAGCATGGGAAAGTCAAGAAATGGAAGGTGTACACTGTTGCTTACACCAAAGTTTCTTGCTGGGCATGCATGCGCACGTGTGCGCCATGAGGTGCGAGTAGGGCAGTGTGCATGCGTGTAAGGCAGACTGAGCATGTGGGAGCCTGTTGGCAGACTTGTAAGACTGTTTGCACTGGTGTGCACGTGTTTTAACCTGAATAAGAAGATTCTAAACTGTGTAAGCCTGTGTGCACGCGTGTAAGCCACTGTGAGCATGTTTCTGCTGGTATGTGCATTGCTCCCCCCTGAGGAAACAGAGAGGAAAAAGGAAGCAACAGAATTAGTAGGAAGCTAGCAGGGAATACTGCTGGAGCTAGCAGGTGAAAACAATTAGAAGCAGGCAATTACACAGGCAGAATAGTAGCCCAGCCAAGCACTTAAAACTCTGCAAACAGCAGTGCAGGATGTTTCTCTCAAGAGACACTGCAAGACAGGAGTAAGCTATTAGAAGTGAAAACTGAAAAAGCTGAACTCAGAGCAGAAATGCTAGGGGCTGCCATAGCTGTCATAAGGAGACATAGGCTACTTGCTGAGGGTGGTGACAATGCAAATGGTGCCAGACAACCCACAGTGAGGAGACAGAGAAGAGTGTACAGGCCCAGGGTCACCTACCACGGGTTACATGAGCTGGAGATAGTGGAGCACTATAGAGTGGACAGAGACCTCCTGCAGCAAATTGTTGAGCTGTGCAGGCCATGCCTCACACACAGAACCAACAGAGGGGAACCCATCCCAGTGGAAACCAAGGTATGTGTTGGCCTAAGAATACTAGCAACAGGTACCTTCCAGAGACCAACTGGTGATATGATGGGGATATCACAGGCATCAGCCTCCAGGGTACTGCACCAGTTCCTGGATGCCATGTCAGCACATGTCGGTGATCATGTATATTTCCCCAGTGCCCGTGAGGTATTGGCCAGCAATATCAGTCTCTTCCAGCAAATAGTGGAATACCCTGAGGTAGTGGGTGCAATAGACTGCACGCACATACGCATCAAAGCACCAGCTGGTGAGCAGGGTAGGGTCTACATAAACCGCAAGGGCTTCCCCTCCATCAACTGCCAGGTCATGTGTGATGCCCAGGGCAATAATAATGAATGTGTGTGCTGGCTGCCCTGGGAGCTACCTTGATTCCCATATCTGGCATTTGACGCAGCTGTACCAGACATTTGCCAATGGGGGCATCCCACATGGACACCTAGTGGGGGATGCAGGTTATGCACTGGAGCCGTGGCTGATGACACCCATCAGAAACGCACACACACCTGAACAGGAACACCATAATGAGGCACACGCACAAACACATAATGTAATAGAGCGTGTGTTTGGGCTGCTCAAGTCACGGTTCCAGTGTCTGGACACATCTGGTGGAGCCTTGCAGTACTCACCAACTACATGTACCCAAATTGTCATGGTATGTGCTATGCTACATAATATGATGTGGCGAAAACAGATGCAGCAGGACCAGCATAGGGCCGGGCCAAACAGCCCCCCACCATTGCCAAGGCCATCACAGGCAGAGCGTGACTCGGAGGAGGAACAACCTGAGCCTGCCCCAGTAGGCAGAAGGAGGCGTGCCCAGTATGCCCTGGCTTTGGCAAAGAGGCAACGCATAGCACATACACTGGCTCAGTAGGAACCCTGGGAATGATACCCCTGTCTGACTCACTCATATAATAACAGGGATGCCTAAAATGACATAAACTGCTCTCAAACATGTATAGGGAGTGTAGTATGTGCATCCGACAGAGGCAGCCCTGCAGCACCACCTGAGGCATGAATGCCATGTGTTAAGCAATGTAACACCATGTAGTATATGCAAACTTGATGACCCTGACTAACATTCTACCCTCACCAAGCATGATGCCACAATATGATGATGAGATGATCAATTGCAATAATTGGCTGAAGTATTGCTGTTAGTCAAAGGGGATCCAATGTGTGCCAGCCTGGGATGACATGCTGAGCATGACATGATGCTCCACCTGCTAGGGGTGGCATGCACCTATCAGTCCTGGCCATATGGATACTGGCAAAGGCTGTTGTTACCCACAGCATGCCTTGAATAGGTAAGGCTCAAAACACAAACCCACCTCCATAGGTATCACAAGGGATAACAACCTAGATGTAATGCTACCCAATGCCAGAAGTCTAAACAGCAAGATGCATGCAGTCTAAACTCCCCCAGTATGGAGAATGTTGATATCTGTCCTGTAACAGAAAACTGGGTCAAGGCTCACAACAGCACCCTAACACTACCAGGTTGCACCTCATACTGTGCTGTACAGCCTCAAAACATGGAACAAGCTACAAAAGGAGGGTGACTAGCAATAATTGTCAAGGATAACCACACCCCCATGTTGGTACCACAACAAGAAACAGCATGGACTAGCCATGGTCAAGTAACAGTGGCTAAAACTGCCTCCCAGTTTATAGCCTGCTACAGACTACCATCCTAACACCAGGAACTGCACTTGGCCTATGTTGGAATACATGAATATATCAAGCCCTCCAAACCACATTATATTGGGTGACTGAAAATACCCAAACATAGACTGGGAGCATTTTTCTAGCTCCGGCACTGCAGCACAAAAGTGCCTAGAATCCATAAACCAAAATGCCCAGGAACAACATACCACTCCCACAAGAGGGGTAAGCATACTGGATGTGATAATCAGCAACATGGGTACTGGATGGCAAGATGAGAAGTGTATCCCTCACTGGTAAGACCAGACCATAGAGTAATCACACCGGATATACACATCCTGACCACAGTCCCTGGCCAGAAAACCACAGTGAAAAACATGTGTAAAGCAAAAGTTGCACTCCTCCAAACTGATGTGGAATCCATTAAAGGCCCTGTGCAGGTGCAAAATATGGGCCACACCTCAGAACCTGTTATACAGGCATTCCATGAACACTGCCAGGAATGCATGGATTATGCAATCCCAAATAAAACCAAGACACAATGCCATACACACAGGCATCTGGCATGGTGGACTCCAGCCATTACCAAACCATGCAAGAGAATGAAAAAGCTACTACATGATAGAGCAAACATAAAAAGGGAAGTAATCACTGATCAGTAGTATGGCAATAAAATATGTCCACTCATACAATCCACTAAGGCCAGCTACAACAAGTTGAATCTGTGAATCTTGAGGCAATGTTACACCTGCCCCTTGTACACAGACAACCCTCACCTCCCCCCAAGAAATACAAATATATGTGAGAGATTCAACCAGTTATCCAAACCGGAGGCTGAGCTCTCTCAACTCAGTACTGTCAAAACTAGTCAGGAGGAGAAGGTAACCACACACACCACAAACCCAGTCTCACATAGACCTATCACAACTGCAAACCAAAGACATAAACACAGAAAAACATTCCTGGAGGCCCTAATTACAAACACACCACATCAACAGAGGCCTCCAAAGCAGACACCCAAGCAACCACTACCTCCAAACATAGCATATGCAACACATAGTACACAAAGCTGGTGTGCCAAACAGTCACAGGCCAGAAGGAGAAACAACATGCCTGATACAGTTGTAATAGGTGACTCCATAGTCAGACACACTGCTGTCCCACTCACCAGACTGAACAAGGGAAAGGGTACAGTAAGCTGCCTGTAGGCTGCTGCAATATGCCACATAACACAAGTACGCAGGTCACCCAAAGCAAGTAGAAATATGATGCAGTCATTGTCCATGCTGGTGTGAATGACCTGAGATGTACCTCCCCAGACTACATGAAAAGAGACATAGATGAGCTCTCCGATTATGTAGTCCAGGCCGGTATGACACCGACCGTGTGCAGCATCCTACCCTCACCAAGAATGATGCCACAGTACAAACACAGAATGATCAGCTTTAACAAGTGGAACAATTACTGGTGTCATTCCAAGGGGATCCAATGTCTGTCTGCTTGGGATGTCATGCTTGACAAGCCACACTGCTGTGCCAGGGATGGCTTGCACCTGTTACCCCTCGGCGTCTGGATATTGGATAAGGCTCTTGCCACCTCCATAGAGCCTTTCGTAGGCAAGGCTGAAAAGACTAACCCACCTCCCTAGAAAACATAAGTGGAAAGAAACATAAGGGTAATGCTGCCCAATGCCAGATGTGTAAACCTCAACATGCATGCTCCAGAGGGCCTCCACAGTATGGAGAACATCGATGTCCGTGCAGTGACAGAAACCTGCAGCAAGGCTCCTGACAGCACACCAGCACTACCAGGTTATACCTCATATCATGCATTATGGCCCCAAAACCTGGACCAAAACATAAAAGGAGGGGGAGTATCCATATTCAGCACAGACACCCACACGTCCAGGTAACTGACAATGCACGAAGCATCGGAGACCACCCATGTGCAACTAACCATAGGCAAAACTGCTGTACAGTCTGTAGCATGCTACAGACTACACTCTCACACACAGGAACCCCACTCAGCCATCCTGAAGACACTGGACAGTATGAATGTCTCACCAAATACCAAACAAGGTACTCACAAATTACCACATAGGTGGTAATCCATTATGTATGGAAGGAGTAATCAGGGACCTAGGGACACAAGTGGACAGTAACCTGTCATGTGACCCTCACATTGCCAATGTGGCTAGGAAGACTGTCTATATTGGACACCATATCATGAAAGGATTCATATCTACATCAACAGAGGTCATTGTGCCACTATACTGTTCTCTTATCCAACCCATAATCTAGTACAATGCCTCATTTGGGATGTACCTTACCTGACACCTGCAGCAGTTAGAAAGACCTCAAAGGTACCTCACCAAAAGGATAAAGGGTCTCAAATATTTGTCATATGCTGCCTGGCTGTAGACACCCCAGCTGTATGCATTCACATACTGCCTATGCAGAGACGTTGCATGCCTGTTGTACAAGGCCATGTCCAACACAGGAGTAATGGACATGCTCCACCCCAGAAAACCCAAATCCATCGGAGCTGTGAGAGTGAGAGATGTCAACCTCAACACATAATGAAATAGGATGTGCTGGAGGGACAGATACATAACCCAGAGGCTCCCTACACCCTGGAACGGAATCCCACTCCATGTTAGGCAGAGCCCCTCACGGACTCTCTTCAACAGGAATCTTGCCAAGTGGATGGATGATCGTAGATGTACACTGGGGGTCTTCACTGTGTCACATCCAGACAGAGGCACAGTAAAGTAAATCATAAATGGCCATAATATTCACATAGCAAGGGGTGGTGAAAGCCACACACACTCTGGCTAGGCTTAGAAATGCCCTAGGGCGGATAGCCTAGTATGAACCTATGAACCTATGAAGATACAAATTGTACAGGACACTAAGGATAATCACAAGGCTTTCTTAACTGATGGTAGGAACCTTGTTGGGAATTCACAGATATGCTCTGAATCACTCAAATATTACAAACAACATACCAAACACACACATATTGCCAACATCCAACCTGACAGGTGCAGTGCAACCCCCCCCCCAAAAAAAAAATGCAAAATATCTATCCCAGCAGAGTGCTGGCCCCCTGACATTGCAGATGCTGAGGTAACAGCCAGCATCTACAAAGCAAAACACACAGCATCAATGGTATGAGATGGTGTCCTGGACTGAGTCCAACATGGACTCCAAGAAGAATGGAATGCCAAATAACACTTCTGCTCAATGTCAGCCTTACCACAGGATATGTACACAAAGAGTAGTGTACAACAACAGTGGTCCTTATCCACAAAGGTGTTGCCTGAATGGATACTGCAAACTACCACCCCAGAATGCTGACAAGCTTGGTCTGCAAAGCTATGGAAAGGATCAGCATGTATCTCAGACATAAAGATATTGGGGACCTACTGACACTGGACCCTACCCAGTGTGGCTTTCTTAAGTGCAGATCCTGCCCCTTAAACATGTTTGACTCATTTGAAACAGTCATTAAGGTCACTGATGAGGGGAATGTGGTCCACACAGCCTAACTGGACCTTGCAAAAGGCTTCCATACAATACCCCACGTGTGCATTATAGATAAGCTCACCAGCCTAAATATAAACCCCTATGTCAGTAGAGGGGTTGCAAACCAGACCAAGGACAGAACTGACATGGTCAGAAATGCTGCAGCCATGTCAGACTACAAACCAGATACAACTGGCATCCCACAAGGCTCGGTCCTGGGACCTCCCTTGTTTGGTATATATGTCCCATAGGTACAGGCCAACATGGAAGGACTGTGTCTGAACAAGTTTGCAGAGGACTACAAACTGGCCACCATATCTGACCCTCCAGCTGACACAAGCATCCCACAAAAGGGCTACATAGAAACAGACAACTGGTGCCATAGCCATGTCAGCAAGCTAATTGCAGAAAAGTGTATAGTCAACCCCTGTGGATATACAGTAAGTGCCCACCAATTATCACATAGGTGTTAACCCATTAAGTACTTAAGATGTAATAAGAGACCTGGGGACACAAGTTGATAAATATCTTGCATTGGACAAGCATGTGGCTGTAGTGGTTACAGAAACATACCATATACCCACCTAATCATGAAGGTAGTCAGATCTAGATCAGGGAGGTCATTGTGGCTCTGCAGTCATCCTTCATCAGCGTCACAATTGACTACAATGGCCCCTGTGGGATGTACCTCAGCAGACACCTCCATCAACTGGAAAGACCCCAAAAGTACCTCACCAGAAGTAGCAAAGAGCTTGAACAGATGCCATGTGTTGCCTGATTAAACAAACTGCAGCTCCACAAACTGCCATACTGCCTGCCCAGAGGCAAGCTGTGCCTGATGTATAAAGCCATGTCCAAGCTGGAATCAATGAACATGCTGCACCTTGTGCAATCTGAATGGCAGTGAGCTATGCACATGAGAGACCTGAACCCCAGCACTGACATACATAGGACAAGCTGTACTGAATGATCCATAACACAGAATCCACCCCCACTCTTGAGTAAACTCCCAGTACAGGTTAGCCAGAGAGTCACCCATCGACTCTCCTCAAGAGGAATCTTGATGAGTGGATGGGAGATGGTAGGTTTACCCTGGGTATCACTGTTATGTCACAGGTAGATGGAGGCCTAGTATACTAACCATGACATATGTCATGGCAAACTCCAGTTACAATGTGTGTCGAAGGACAAACACACTCTCTGACTAGCATTAGAAATGGCCTAGGGCACATCGCTAGTGTTTGCCAATGTCCACCTATGTTGTGGAATACACTACCAATGTTGGACAAGCCTGGTTTAAGTAGTCCATATCTGAACATAATGCAACATGGTCATATGTGCACAACTGGCCCCTAAACAGTCTGTTGTGCTCACTATGAAAATTTAAAGCAGTGATAGGACTAAAGCCCAGGATACTGTCCACCACAGTGAAAGTACTGAACCAGTACACTATATGGTACTACAGTGTCAGGTCAGTATGAAAGGATGTTGACAACTGTATGCAAAGTATCCCATGCAAACCCTGCAGGCACAGTATAATCCCTGTTGTGTTCAGACACGAAGCAGTTGGCCAGTAAGTACACAACATGACACCCAACACACAACCATAAATGTGAGATATTGTTGAAGTTCACACTCATCCACATATGTGGTGGACTGCAGAGTTCAACATATGGAAAGCTCACACTGGGCATGCTCGCACACTTTGATAAATGAGACATATGTCAGACAACATGCCATGGAAAGGCTGAACTGGGCATGCTCACACACTTAGGCCATATCTCATTTTAGCAGTTGGCCACACATATCTGGTATTTGTGCATGTCATTCCAGGAACCAACCACATTACAGCAATCTGCCCAGTGCACACAGTTAAATGACTACAGAGACATAAGTGATATAGTGGATCCCTCTCATATTCAAACATCTTCCACAGATACACAAGTTGTTCATAGAGACAGGGAATGCTATGGCAATAAAGACCTGCAAACTGTCTATCAGCAACAAATATTGTGCATCTGACAATTAAACATATGGGTGTAGAGGTCAATACTAGGCTGTTTGCCCTAGGGAATGAAAGCTTAGCCAGAGTGTGCTTGGCGTCTGCATCCCCAGTACAGTAGGCTACTGTGCCACTGTAAAGTAGGTCACATAAGGCACCATTTGAGGCTAGTGTGCTGTGCCTCCGTCAAGCAGGGACACAGTGGAGATCCCAGGGGTGGAAGTAGGGTGTGTGCAATTACATGGTGGTGGAAGTAGGGTGTGTGCAATTACATGTGTGAGAGAGCTGACCCTTTTGGCAACCAGTACAACACACCAGCTGCTGCATATTCCAATCTCTACACAGAGATGATGTCAGCACCCTACAAGTACAGCAGAAGAGGGCAAATCTCCCAGTAATGCAAATAGCATGCTCTGCTACTGCGTCTCTCACTACTGTCATAGCACAGTTAGTTATGGCTTTGAATTCCACACATGCTATGTGTGTGTTTGTCACACAGAATACCCATGTGTGTGGGTTGTTGTTCACAATAATGCATGACATCGATTAAACCTGTAATGGCAATGGATACAGATGATGTATTTGTGTGCCAAATACACATATGTACCTGCGACCTTCAATAGTTCCCATGTCTGATGCCTGCCACATGTGAATACATGGTATTTGCATTGGATAACATTATGACTGTGGTCTTCTGTGCGGGTGCTGCATGTGGTATGTGTATATACAGTGTGAGTTGTATATGGTATCATCCTAGCAGTGAGGGATACACATCTGGTCTGGGGCATATAGTCTACATGTTGTTGTATTTCATG